>NC_090177.1:13434212-13739926 GCF_024679245.1 Pseudorasbora parva
TTAACCCAGCACTGTATGAAAGGCCTTTAGGAGAATAATGTGAAGCTCTGAACTCAGTGTTCCAGCTACTCCTCGTACCACAAGAATTCGTCAGCAGTTTGTTAGACGTTTGGCCCTGCACGCTCCCCATTGTTGAGAGTACATCTTTGTGTCAGTGAGACAGGAAAGAGTTTGTCAGCAAAATCACAGCTCCTGGAAAGGGCTAGGTGGATCCTGTCCTTGACCCCTCTTCATGTGCAGGCCCACACATAACGGAGGCCCCAGTAAAACTACCACGACCTCAATTCTTTCAAAGTTTATCAGTTACAATCATAAAAGTAGTTTATCATAAGCTCTCACTAGGAACCAAACATGAAGTTGTGAAAAACATTACAGATATATACTGATCGCATATTATTTTGTTTTTATGAATATACTATCATTTTAAAATGTAGAAACAAATAGGCAGTCCAAACTGTTGATTGAATCTATTCAAATATCTAGCATGTAAATGACTCAATTTTGCTTTCACCCAATATATAACAAAAATTGTTTTATTGTATTTAAGAATGCACATTATTGTAATTACAGTCGTTACATGCATTATGTGAACACAATGTAACAACTTGTCTTAATGTAACAACATATTAAGGGTGTTAAAACAGCTCTAAAAATACTGTTTAAATTACAACTGTTGTGGATATAATTGTGCCTTACAAACCTAAAATGAATAAATAACAGAAACCATGTTTTTGGAAATCTCTGAAAAATATATTTGGTCCAAACACTGATTTGCAAAATAAATAAAATGCAACAATAAGGCATTTCATACTAAATCAGCTCAGAGTTGCTAGAGTATTTCTACTACAAACTACAAAATTCCTCTTTTCGGCATTAAGGCTAACTGCATAAAATAGCTCAAATAAGAGAAAATAATAGTGTGTGCTCCATCCGTCCATATAAACAGTCAGCATTCAATTCATAATATTACTTTAATCTAGACCCTTACTGCACACTTAGGGTCACTGGTTGGTGTTTTTTTATTTTCTTTCGTTTTTATTTTTTATTTTTTACAAAGTATCTTGTTTCCCTCCTCACAACATTCTAGTGCTGCATATATCAAGTGAAGCTAGCATGCACTAAGTCTTAAAGCATCTGACAACACAAGTTTCTGCTATTCCTCCACAATCGGTTCAGCAAATGGTTAAGGCGGTGGGTTCTCTCTGCCAATCCAAAGTCGAGAGAGAGAGAGAGAGAGAGAGAGAGAGAGAGAACACACCAAGAACAAGTTATGTCACTGCTACAGGTTTGGAGTCATATCTCCTTAAAAGATTAGGCAATGTTCCCATGTTTGTGGATTGAGCCACAAGGTCATTCATATGAAATTCTATTAATTTGTGAAGATGCACTTAACGAATGCAGCTGTAGTGTGGATGACAATGTGAAGTTCCCGTCAACGTGTCATACTTAAATATCACGTTATGATAATATGAAGCCCAGCCAACAGGCGCTAAAAAATATCAACTAATCAATATGATGACAGTAGATAGAAACTGCAAAGACATGTTGAGTGAATCTGAACCTGTGAAGAACACATCCGGTGCATGTCATCCTAAAAAAAATAAAATAAAATAAGATGTCTTATTTTGCTTAAAAATTAAGCCTATTAATTCCATTAAGATTTTTCTTACAATTAAGCACATTTCCCCTCCAAAGTTGGGGAGGGGAGCAAATGTGTTTTATTGTCATAATGTTCTTAAAAAATAGGCCTAATTTCTGCAATGCAAAATATAATTTCATTTTTAGATATTGATTTTGGGGTAAAATGTGACCTTGATAATTGCTGATAAGGACACCCAGAGGTGGTTATGCAAAAATGTTGGAGATGAATTCACGGAATCGTTTGGCATACTGCTCTGGATGAACCGTAGATATTTCAGCACCAGCCTGAAAGGAAGGAAAAGGATGAGTCATGTTATTATAACCTCCCATATCTCAGAATTATATTGGACAAGCACGCATTAAAAGTGTTTTCCACTCACGCCATGTTTAACGGTCTTTGCCGCGTGGGCAGCTTTCTTCTTAGTGTCGTACTGCGTCAACACGTCAATGAGGCCCATGAAATACACCTCTCTGTGCGGCGCTCCTGGAATCCAAAACAAGCACACGTCACGTTCTTTCCCATTTCCCTCTTCCATACATGCCGGACACAGGGTGGGTTTGGGAGGGTCCCCCCACCCACCCCCCACACACACATCCTCAACTTCTTCTCTGCTTTAAAGGACGGAACTTACCCGGGGCGCTTTTGACAGCGTATACATCAACGTAAGGGTCGAATTCTCCAGGGCCGAGGGGTTTGAAGGAATTCATGTAACCAGCAATGCCCTCTGGCGACGTGCCGTAAGAGCCAACCTGTGCGGCCGGAGCAAGGCCGTTCTCGGGATCAGCGTCATCTTCACAGCAGGGCTCCTCGGCTTCCTCTTCCTCCCGCTCGCCACGTGCCACATCATGGATGCCCAGCAACAGGCTGTAGTCCATTATCTTCAGCTTCACCAGGAACTATCATCAAAGTAAGATTAATGGCCATATTAAAAGGGATACTCCACCGCCTTTTCATATTAAACCATGTTATTCCCTTAAAGGGGTATTTCACCGCTTTTTCATATTAAACTGTTATTCCCGTAACTAAAACGAGTCGACACATACCTCTCTCATCTCGGTGCGTGCACTTAATCTCTCTGACGCGTGGTGACGATCTGATAGCATTTAGCTTAGCCCACTAAGCCCAGTTCATTCACTATGGTACCAAACAGAGATCAAGTTAGAAGCGACCAAACACCTCCACGTTTTCTCTATTTAAATACAGTTACACGAACAGTTGAATGACCTAGTATGGTGACATAAAATAAAACGTGGCTTTTTTCTAAGCCGTTTAAAAAGGATAACTATAATGTATGGCGGAATAACACTTCTGAGAGTACTTCGACTCGGCGGAGTAAAAAGTCCCGGCTGAAACATCCTCCCTCACATCTCCACCTCCTCCCTATTGACATAAATGAGAGAAATGAGATGTTTCAGCCGGGACCTTTTACTGCGCCGAGTCAAAGTACTCTCAGAAGTGTTATTCCTCCATACATTATAATTCTTCTTTTTAATCCGCTTAGAAAAGCACGTTTTATTTTGTCACCATACTTGATCGTTCAACTATTCGTGTAACTGTATTTAAATAGGGAAAACGTGGAGGTGTTTGGTCGCTTCTAACTTGATCTCTGTTTGGTACCATAGTGAATGAACTGAGCTTAGTGGGCTAAGTGCTATCAAAATGTCACCGTGCCTCAGAGAGATTAAGTTCACACACGGAGACGAGAGAGGCATGTATCAACTCGTCTTAGTTAAGGGAATAACAGTTTAATATGAAAAGGCGGTGGAGTATCCCTTTAATATCACCATGCATGACCTTATGCCGTTTTTCCTGCAGTAGTTTACATGCACTAACTTTGATCAATTGGAAAGAATCCAGTACAATTTCAGATTCTGGATGTTCTGTTTTTATGAACCTTTGTATAACTTTAGATATACAAAGACTGTGCACTCATATTGCTATAAATGGGAGAAAGCGCAACAGGCAACATGGCACAATACTCCAATATTATTTGCCTGCAATTCCCGGAGGCTGCACTTTTAGGACCGCTGCAGTTTCAGGACTGCACTTCAAGGACCATCGTTTTTTTGTGACAGTGCCATCTAGCCAACTGTGCTCCAACAGAGTTGATTCAAACTTTTTTACCTTATTTTTAACATAACAGCAGGCACGGCCATTTTAAACTAAATTATTTAAATTAGTTTAAATATTTCAACAGGGTTACCAACGGGTAGGTTTATGCCTAGGGGTTGGTTAGGACAATATCAATTAAACAACAAAATCATTGCTAGGGGCTAGAAAATGCAGCCTCCAGGTTTCCAGGCAGATGCCCCGCCTTGTAATTAAGAGAGCCAATCACCAACTGCAGAGATGCTCATTGGCTGGTCCAGCCTGAAAAATGCAGACATGATTTGTAGCATGGGAAAACCCAGACAACTTCCGAAAATGTGTTTGCTCTGCAAGTAGTCTGCAGAGCCCATTCAAGCCCATTTCTAATCCGTCAAAATCAGGACTCCAATCAGAAAGAGCGGGCTTTACATGATAATGACAGCGCATCGATGGTGAAGCAGATTTTGTACATTACAAAGATGGATGCCACTGTGGAACATCACTCGTTTGAATCAGCTATCGCGTCTGTTTGAAATTTAAACTTTTCCTTTTCGTTAAACCCCAAGCAAAGAACAACACTCTGCTACCAGATGTGGATTACACCGGCTACTTTGATGAGGAGGATGTGTGACACAATTTTCCAAAAACTCATCAATATTATTTTATTTTCAAAATATTGCGACTCGCATTCAATCGCAATACAAATGCCTTGAAACGGGCAAATGCGATCAGAGCTTGATGTTTTCTGTTCGACCGTCAATCCGAGATGTTTCAGTCAGTCTGAGATGCTATTTAGTTTTCCAAATTGTGCAAAAAAGTTGGAGTGGCAATGGACACCAGCTATTATCATATTTCTTTCACAACAACAGCAAAAGTCATCCGAAGCCATTGCAACATCTTCCTCAATATGATAAACCGAGAATTGCTGTCAGATATTTCTCCATCGCTCTGCATACGTCATCGTCCACTGGTGACGCCCCTTTGGAAATGATTTGTCAATGAAGCTTTGCCAGACAGAAACTCAGTTACTACTGAGAATAGTCTGCTTTTAACCAGGCTACATGATTTGAGCATCTAGAAACAACATTTATGAGACAGTTGTTAGATTTTAAATTGGGGGATGAAACTATGAAATTTAATCCTAAGTTTGGTGAACAGCTTTGGAGAATTTGACGTTTCCCTGTTCAAAGAGATAGGACCTGCACTTGCATAGGTGAAAACGCTGCCCAAGAGGCTTTTAAAAGATGGACGCTGAGTGAAATGACTTGCCTTAAAAGGACTTTGATATGATCCCTAAATGTTGCAATTCAATTTACAACACGAGTATAATTTCCTTGATAGTACATCTAAAAGAAGCTTTTTTTCAGAAGAGATTTTGTTAATGAAATATTTAGTAAAAGCACATCCAGATGATATACATAAATAATCATACATATGTTTGTATTATGTAAAATGTATGTAAACATACGCATCATGGCACTGCACATTTGTGCAAGTTTTTTTTTTTTTTTTTTTAATCAGAGAAAAGAGTCCGATTCAAGCTTTTACATGCTTACATTTTTCCTGTTGATCAGATTATTTTAAGGTGTACACCAACCCTTACAGTCGGACCAAAATGTCATTCGGATCGAACTCAATCGAATCGATTGAGGTGTGTACATGAAGTCTGTTCAGTCCCATCAATCTACTAACAGTGAGTGCATGTGAAAGTGGCTAAAGTCACATTTTTCATTGTGCATGTCTTTACCTCTACATCACGGTTTAGCTTCTCCATCATCTTCTCTTTCTGTTCCTCTGTCACATACACCTTCTGCATGTTATTTCTGAAATCCACATCTTTAAAAGTGGGCAGCTCTTTTACCTGCATTAGAAGAAGCAAGAATGTCAAGACCCCAAGAGTTTGTGTCTGATGTTATATAGTTTAAACGATCTGGACTGATATCCTACCTTCTCTTTGTCGCTGGCCTCACGATCTACCAGGGAACCCTGAAGAAAGCACAACGTTAGCCAATTCAAGACAATCTCAAGTGTGTCTTTCATTAAATGTATGAGCATCAAATTCTCTAACTGACAGTTGTTGTGGAGTTTTAGTCTGTTGAACATAAGCGCAATCATGCCCTCTTGTGGCACAGAATCAAAATAGCAATAAACAAGGTAATGGGTGTTAAAGGTACGGTAGGCAATTTTTTGCAATACTGTTTGTTATACTGGTAATAGAAGTGGTTTAAATATTTAAACATGTACATACATCTTCTGTGGAAGTCACAGGACAAAATGTTTTTTGGTTTGAATGCAATGATAGGATGTCCTATCCTATATATATAGATACACCAACCAGTGATGTGCAGGTTGATCCAAAATGACCAGGTCACGAGTCATCCAAAAATATTTTTAATGATAATCGTGTCGCGGTCGGTCAGGTCGTTTGAAATAAATATGCCAATTAAACCATTATAATTTATATAGTAGGCTACTAGACACAATTTACTGTGAAATACATGGGCAAGGAGGATCCTCTGCGTTCCAGCATAAGTGCAGCCAGTGAGCGCACATTCAGCTCCCTAGGTCGTGTCACATAGGTGAGACGAAACCATCTCAACCCAGGGATGGCTGATTCAATATTATTTCTACACAGCGTGAGGAAAACTAAAAATAAGTAGGCTAATCTTCTGTTTTAGACCACCAACTGCACCTTATAGCCCTTTTAACCCCTCTTCTGACACGGGACAAAATGCCCGATTGGCGATTTCCCAACACACTGAACTCAGCAATACCATTGTACCATTTTAATAGGCTGCTTTTAAACTCATATAGCTTAGTAATGTCAGTTTTGTGCATTTTCTGAAAGTCGGGGGAAGAGACGCACACTTCGATTAGACTAGATAAACACATGATACAGCATTGTAATTGTTAAGAAAATGAAAGGAAATAAATGAATAAATTGACACAACAATGAGCATTTACTACTTTTAAAAAAAGCGGGTCAGGTATGATATTTTTTCTTTTTTTTTGCAGTCCGAGTTGCAGACAGGTTAGTTGAAAATGTTGGTCGGGTGCGGGTTGTTTACACTAACTCGCGCATCACTGATACCAATATTGTTAAATTAGAATATTTTTTCTGAAGGATCATGTGACACTGAAGACTGGTGCAATGACTGATACATTCCAGCTTTGATAACCTAAATTAATTATATTTTACAGTACATATAACAATAGAAAACCATTATTTTAAATTGAAATAATGTCATAATATTACAGTTTTTTCTGTATTTTTTAAATCAAATAAATGCAGGCTTGATGGGCTCAAAAACTTATGAATCCAAACTTTTGACTGGTATTTTATATATAATCAGTATGCAGTCTACAGGATTCTTTGTCCTCAGTTGAATTTCCCCCACAGGAAAGCACCTTTCAATTTACAGCTTTGACAGCGAAACCCAGCTCTCAGTTCCTCCGCAGGTACATCTGAGATACTATTCATGAACTACTCATCAATCATGTCCACCCTAAATAACTTAAACCAGGTCTAAGGGGATGTGACGTATGATTTGAGTGCTATTTGCTTATTGCTCAAGAAGTCAAATCGGTCGAATGAGGCATCTATCTATGATCGCGCCAGGATTTTGACCTTATTCGACGAAAGTAATGGCACTGGGGAATTCTAGATGAGATTCGTCTGATATGAGGTAAAAAATACCATAAATACTGTTCAGTTTCTCACAGAAAACTATAATCTTGTGTCTTAATCCATCAATGTGTCACCACGAGCCACAGGGTTTTTAATATGGATTTTTTATGTCTGTGTGTTTTTTTTACTCTCATAGATATACACCCCAATGAGATGCATTATACAAGCAACAGTTGGAGTTAAATATCTTCATTTGTGTTCTACTGAAGAAACAAAACACACCTACATCTAGGGGTAAGCAGATAAACATCACATTGTTCATTTTGGGTGAACTATCCCTTTATTGCACACTGCATCCCAGTCAAACACATCCTGATGAAACAGCAACTCTCCTACCTTCAGATCGTATTTCCTGTGGACGACGAGTCTGTGGCTGAACATGTTCCTCATGACAATAAGGTACGTGTCCTCACTCTCCACCGTAACACGGTACATGCCCAGAAACTGAGGGAGAAGTGTACTGCCATGACACTTCACAATATGCTGTGAGACAACACAAAACATCAGGAATTACATTTTGTGAGCTTTAAAATAAATGTTTAAAATGTTTGTGTAATGACACACGGTGTGTACACAATAAACTTTGGGTAGCATATGGTATCTAGACCTAAAACAAGCCCTTAGGCATAATAAATGAGTGTTTTTCTCTGTCTGCATCAATGGACAACTAAACTAACTTGATATCAGCACAGTGCTTAACTAAAGCTGCATGGAATATAAAGGGAAAAGCATGTTAATAGCACTTATGTCAGCTTATAATTTAATATTTAATAACAATTTTGTTGAGACAGATTTCTGGATAGGTGTGCACCCTCAGAACAAAGGCCATGCAAATGCAGAAGCACAGTCTCGATTAAAATCTGCTCATTCAGCTACAATGGAAACTGTTAACCCAGCTCACACATACTTTTCTCATGGCTGTCACGGTACTGTAAACAAGCCAGAAGCACACAAATGCCGAACTAACCTAAGATTCACATGAGCGCTGCCACACTGATGCTGATTGACGTGTTAAAGAGCTCTTAAAACGTATATATTCAAGAAAAAATAATAAGTCCCCTTATTTTTGGACTATTTTATTTGTAAGTTAAATGAACTATTCATGACAAACACCAGAGAATATAATTGTACCATGGTATCGCAGAACTTTATCATGATGCTAAATGTGTGCCATCATATAAAATCGAAGACCATCGACCATAAACATAACATGAAATGACCTACTACACCTTTAAATAAGCACCTGGAACAACAAAAGCTCATTGTCAACCATAAAAAGAGGAATTTACCTATTTCAAGGAAGTGCGATGGAACATGAAAATGATTTCAGTGACTGAACAAGTTTGGATGACAGTGTAAAGAGGAAACGAACGACAGGGCATGTGGATCCCAACTGGGTAAAAACAAAACTGTAGCCTGGAGCCTGAATTATTTAGATGGATTATTTCTCCAAAACAAGCAAACTTGTGTAATATGTGAACTATAATGACATTTACAATAAATTATAATAAAGTGGACAGCAAAAAAGTCCAAAGTATAAAAATGCAAAACAATATGCCTGTATTTTTCGCAACCGGCTTTTAATTATTGAAGTGAAAGCTTAAAGGGATAGTTCACCCAAAAATGAAAATTCTCTCTCAAGTCATCCTAAGTTTATATGACATTCTTCTTTCAGATGAATACAAACAGAGTTATATAAAAAAAATGTCCTGGATAATCCAAGCAATATAATGGCTGCCCACAATTTGAAGCCCCAAAAAAGTGCATCCATTATACAAGTAATCCACGCGGCTCTGAGGAGTTGTCTGTGTGTCTACGCACTGATATGAGCAAATATCCAGTCATATGCACAAAAGTTAGGGGGTGTTTAGCCGCGTTTTAAAGCCTTGCCGGTTAAACATTTCATTTGCGTTTTACATGCGCTGAGCGCGCGCCTGTCAGACAGGTGATTACTGGACTAAGCAGTCGTACTGCGCTAATACTGTCAAACACAACATATATAAACACAGTCGGTTATGTCTAAAGTGAAAGTAAAATCGTGTCTGTATGAGATGCGAGCAGTGCAGTCTTAGCAGTGCAGACTAATGATTGTGAACGCTTGTCCTTAAAGGGACAGTTCACCTCTAAAATTATAGCGGTATTAGAGGTATTAAAATAGACAAAGACAAAAAAAATCCCTCACTGCTCTTGAATAAAGTAATAATACAGTAGCTTTCAATCAATGTATATTGAAGACTATGTATTTTTAATTTTAGCTTACATTTATTCATTCAATTTCATACTTAAATGCTACTGTACATCTCTGAGCTGCCACTGTAAATCTTTATATATATTTATTTTATATTATACAATACACTAGGAGTGTACAAGGAATTTTTTTTTTTTTTTAAAGTAAAGTTAAGTTTAAGTAAGGTTTTTCAAGTCTTTAAGTAAAATAAAGAAAAGAGTATTACAATAAAAACATTTTCTCCTTAATCTCTTTCTGTTCCTGTCGCCTAAGAATAGAAGAGCAAAAAACGAACCGAACCGAAAACCGTGGTAAAAAAACGAGGTGTGTATTGAACCGTGGACCAACTGTATTGTTGCATCCCTGGTAAAAACCACACACACATCATTAACGACATCATCATCATCATGCCAGTTACGCTTTTTCTGTAAGTTGAATACGGAAAGCGGTCCGCCAGAACTTTATAATATTTTACTTTATAATGTAATTAGGCCTCTTTTAACTTCTTGGAGCTGTATGGATTACTTTTATAATGGATGGATACACTTTTTTGGGCTTCAAATTTTGGGCTGCCATTCACTGTCATTATAAAGCTTGGAAGAGCCAGGACAAACTCCCGACTGAATTCGTCTGCATGAAGAATATTATGTACACCTAGGATGACTTGAGGTTGAGTGAATCATTGGGTCATTTTTTTGGGTGAACAATCCTTTTAACAAGTCCCCTAACAATTTTGTTAGCATACTAGTTTTGGATGACTGAACTGAAGCAGTCTTACTTGATCTTATCTGACATCACTCCCTACATAAATACCAATGTGCTTAAGACACTCACCTACACTTTCATGAAAAATACAGCAGTTGAGCAGATATGAATTATCTGCACATGTTGTAATAATTCAGTCGAAGGCACTTTTGATATGGTTTGACTCAAGGATGAATGTCCTGGCCAGTGCATTGTGAGATACCTGGTGATACTCGGACAGAATGTTATGCATATCGGCTACTTCTTCACTGGAGATGTGCTTCACTATCAGCGTACGGTCATAGGACGTGAAGAGAAGACCTTCTCCCTGTCCATCGCCTCTCATGGGTGCACTGCGGGCCAGGGAGACCTGATGGATAACATCCAGGCATGCACACATGAAAACTTCAGATCAAATTTAGCAGTAATATTATATTATAAAGAAGAACAAAAGAAATAAAATGGCAAGTGACAACAACTAAAACAACTTAAATACTTAGGGTAAAAAATATCACCTGGTAGTCAAGATCTTCAATTCCAAATCGCTCCCTGAGATTCCTGAAAACTTGTGGACAGTATTCCTTAAATTTAAAATGGCCTGGAAGATTCTCCCTGTAAGGCACAGAAGGGGAATTCTTTACATTGGCATTAAAACTCTTTCAGTAATACTGCATTTCACACGCCATCACCTGAAGGCAAAATACTGCATTAAAGTGGCTGTTTTGCAGAAAAAGCCACCTATTACACTCTTTTAACTCGCTGTCATTACAACTAAATGAAGGTAAACGTTCATACTGCAGCTGCAGACAAAGCACACACAGTGTGATGGAAATGTGTGTAAAATAATGATGTGCTTTTGATAAATACTTGTTGAAGAGATGGTTGTTCACTTTAATTTTGGTGTTGGCTTTGAAGTCGTCAGGGAGCAGCATGACTGGCACTGGAACTTGATTTAAATCATTTATCTGGGAAAAAAATCGGGTAAAAAAAATAATTAAAAAAATAAATCAACAACAACATTTAGCATATGAAATGAACTTTGTACTGGCAGATTTTCTATATCCTAACACTGAATGACTCAATACTTATGTGCCCTCCTCTGGCACGTCACTGCATGAAGTTTTCCCAGTCTTCTAGTTATGCAACAACCAAATGCTTCACATAACATAAACTTGCCCCTAAGGACAATTACTTCCCCCAGGATCCCCTGAAAATCTTAAAGGAAGGTGTACAGTATTCCTATTGGAATTTAAATTATAATTAGCATTAAATTAATTTTGATCAACAGCATAATTTGTTGAGTATTTAAATTGATTCATATAAATAAAAACATATTTTAAATGTATATATTTGCAATGTTGACTTTCCAGGAAATAGTTAGTGATGAGAAATCGGAGTCATTTGTCAAACGGTTCTTTCGAACAGTGACAATGAACCGTTCAGAGTAATAATTCAGAGATTCGTTTACCTCATGACGTTATTATATCATCACGTGGTCCCTGTCATTCAGTGGCATATTACATATTAAAGCATTACAATAAAGTTATATATCACTTATGTTTTGTGTGCGCGTGTGGTTTTAATTGCACTTTCATGCCATTTTAATTTTGGTGCAACCGCGATTCAGATCACAAAAACAAAACCGTTTAGAATCTAACGTTAACTGTAATTTGCATTTCAGTTAAACAATACTAAAATTAATCATATATTTCCAAAACAGCTGACTTTAATCGGTTAAATTGACCGGAACGAATCAGTTTGATTAATTCACGAATCGTTGAGATTGCTGTGGGCTTTTCAAAGATTCGACTCAAAAACTATTATTTTGTTCACAATTAGGACATCGTCGCTAGCAACAGTTGCAAATCCCCCGCGTGCAATGAAACAATCTATATCCGGTTTGCGCGTGACCTCATGTGTCAATACCCATAATCAATAACAGAAATCATGTATTGTATTAATTAAACTATAGACAATGCTTTTAAATATCCCATATCCCCAATATACGTGCGTGCAGCTAACTGTTAGCTCATAAAATGGCAGTTGTGTGATGTAGGAAGTTAAGTGAATCATAACCACATTACCGAATGATTAACGCCCCACATGAACACGCTGAGCATCGGGTCGCTCGCCCGGAACACTTTCACCTTCTGCTGCACGAAATGTTTCTTTTTGGTCTTGGTTTTGGGGGCAAGCATGACCATCGGGCTGGAGGCGCTGCCGGTGTTACCGAGAGACGCCATCATCACAGTCGGTCACTCCCCTGTAACGCAGCGGTCTGTTTTCCTCTTGGATCCGCCTCCCTCGGGTTCTGCTCCGGTTCCTCTAACTGACAATCAAAGGTTAAAAAGCACAAACGCTGAGCCGCGAGGCCGGGTTTTCCTCTGTGTTTACAGGCCCAGAAGGACCGATTCTTCATGGAAGTGAACAACACTAGGTTGCTGAAGTGTGTGGCAGCGACCCATATGCTCCTCCCACAAGTTCAGAGGAACAGATCTTGCTATATTGTGACAGCAATAATGTGTGTCAGGCAGTAGCCTATCTCACCTGAGTGTACGTTATGTCGTTTTAAAGTGGAGATGATACAGTCAGTGTAAAATATAAGTAGGCTACTAACATAACCATAACTATTAAACTCGTTCTTGCTAGTGACATGAATGACATTTTCAAACAAACCATTAATTTTGGAGTGGTTATTTTCAATGATTCTGTTGAACCGGTTCACAAAATCGGTTTGTTCACGAATGGGACTGAATCGGTTCGAGCGGTTCTCGAGTCAGCAACTTATTTGAACATGCCCAATTCCGGATTTCAGATCTGACTGATAAGGTGATTTTGCAATTTATAATAAAGTAAAATAATAGACTCGTGTTTTCTTTTTTTCTCTAATGTCATTCAAAGCAGATTTTTGTTTATAAACTTTTTAAAAGGTCCCTTACAAAACAAAAACATGGGAATATACTAGAAAATGTAATGCTATAGGCCTATATTACATAATACAGTTCCATACGGGAAACTAGTGCTTATATTTTTCAATATGTATGGTGGCGATACAATAAACTATATTGATAGCTACATACAAAAACTGTAAGTTGTAAAAGTTTTATTGAAATAAATTAAGTTAGCACATGGATTTACATAAAACTGAACACATCTTCATTCACTTTTAGCTCAATTTATACACATTTCATAATGTCATATTTTCCAATAGCCTATACCAAAAGAGGCAATTCCTTATCCCGTAAACAGGCAACATGCACCACAAGATGCATAGTCTTTAGTCTCTAGGAGGCACATTAAACAAGTTTTTTATTATCCAGTACTATTGTCAATATCATAGTTGAGTCTGTTTGGATTAGGCCTATGTGAATCATGTGACTTGGTTACATTTTTTTAAAGCCCTTAAAATGCATATACTGAGAAGGGGGGACTGTGTACAGTGGGCCCAGAGGTCAGGAGGGCCTATAAGGGTTTTCCCTAAGGGTCCTTGTCTTGTAACGAGATGGCCCCCTAACAACCCACAACTGTCATATACACAGTACACAATAATGCAATAACCAGTACAGAGGGTCCAGTTTACCTTGAGACACCACTTATTGTCAATACTGTGGACAATCCTTTTTTATACCCAATGTATCCTGGGAGATACAACTCATAAAATCCAAACTCAATCAAATATTTCAAAAATGTAAGTCTTAAATCCAGATTATATAAAAATTGAGATTAAATAATTTTTTGCTGCTCTTTTTTTTCACTCTTGCCTGTTTTAGGGGATTAAGCAGGCTATATTATTAAATACATTCTAATATAGTAAAATCATATTTTATTCAATATACATTAAAAAAATTGGTTGCTAATATATATGGAAATATATTTTTGCATACATAAGGGAAAGCTTTAGTCCATTTTCTCACATTAATACGCTACTTTCCAAGAAGAAGAAAAAAGATTGTATGACAAATGAAATAATAGGCTACTGTTGCAATCAATTTTTAGAACATGTAGGCCAAATACTCCTATAATATGTCAGGTGCTTCGTAATGACATGAAAGAATCAACGAATTGTTCGAAAGAACCGATTTCGCGGAATTGAGTACTTCCCGTCAATGGAATCTTCCGGCGATTTGCCATGATTGGAGGAGAAACTCGAGTCGTATTTATATTTATCAGACAATAAAGATTTGGGATTGGACTCTTTTGACAGTCAGTAAGGACTGTTTGAATGACTCGTATAGCAACGCCCTGACAACCACCCAAGCCATCTTTAAGGCAACTTTTGCTCAGGTAAACACTATAATTTTTCTAAAAGCTTTCGAAGTCCCTTATAATTAGTTTGTCTATTTTCTATTCATAAGATGCCAAATACTCAAAGTGTATTAGAGTAATAGTAGACAGTTGGAGAAGTCTTGTCATTATTCCGTGTGATGCCTCTATAGTGGCGCGGAAATCTTCCATTGTAAGAATTTAAGGAACTCCTTTAGGCCTACATCAAATGTCATGGATGTGTGTGGGTAAAAATTAAATGTAGGCCTATATATCATAAAAAATGTTGCTTACACGTTATGGTGCACATAAACTCTCCAAGTCACAGTGATAAAAAGTAGGACATGATGAAAGCAAAGACATATGCTATATTCTGCTATAGGCTATGTTGTTACCTTGGAAACAAGCCTATGGATTGCTGTGTGAGTATAGATGAATCTGTCTTGGCAAAAAGCACTCTAAATATTTACTCTTACATTTTTAATATGAGAATTAGACTGTATAAATAACATTATATGTAACCACTTGGCTGATGTAACAAGATATTATACCCTGATACGGCATACAGTTATTCTTAGTAAGCAAAATCCGCTGGAGGTTCACAGAAATGCACAGTCACCATAGCTCAATATGCACAAGGCAGCGTTTGAATGATGACATTTGTATGGCCATATGGCTGTATTTTTGCAGCCAACAGCAGCATCTGCTTGTTCTTGTTGCTTTTGCTAATTCATCGCTTCTGTTTATGTCTATCATCTATTTCAGTCGTGCATGTATATGGTTTTATAGTATTTTTCACATTCATTTCATGCATGTGAGTTTCTAAATGAGATTCTGCAAAGAGTCTGTCTTTATAATAACATATGCATTTATTTTTCTCTGTATCCATCCGTTTTTTTCTTGCACATGTTATAATTTTGCAATGGGTTCCTTTTCAAGGGCCCACAACTACTGGCACATATATCAATACAACAAAATCATTGTGAGGTACATTGATCAGACATTATTTTGTGCACTTTTTTTCTCAATGTATTGTGGGAATGAGAAAACACAGAGTTCTGAACAAATTACCCAGAATACAATCTGAAATATTGAAAATTAGGCGATATAGTAACACTTTCCATTACTGAAGGTTCAACATATCAACATAAATAATGAAACATCTGCAACATGAAATAATAATAATATTAAAAAACACACACATGTACAGCAGTAAATGCTCTCTAAATGATATGTTTAAATTGTGTTTTTGTTTTTAATCCCTTTGTATGGTGTCACCAACATATGGCACTCATTCACTTAGCGAATAAAATAAGCTCTGTTTTGACAATGAAAAACTGCTGACAATATAAAAATACATGGCATTGTAGTTCATTAAATAAATCAACAATTTATATATATTTATGTGTATATATATATATATATATAAAATAGCATATTGAAATATATAAAAATATGCCTAACAACTTCTCAAAAAAGGTAACAGCCATCAGCATTCAAAAATATTCCACCTCATGACACAACCAACCACAATAAACTCACTTATGTACAAATAATCCACGATGTGTGTTTGCAGTCAGAGTGTCGTATGAACGAAAAAGAAGTACTTTCCGAAAGTGCACATTATGGTAGTGTTTAGATGTCGATTACATGACAATGTGTACAAGTCCTCGAGGAAAGTATTCAAGGAAATTTAGTAATACTCCAGAATAAATTAGACGAGAAGGTATATTCCGTTTTCTTAAGAATAGTTTAGTCAGTGTATCATTGGAGAAGGGGAGAGGGGATGGTTTTAACAGTATAACAGCCCATTGAGAAACTAACAGGTGCGGATAGTTATTACACACACGCGCACACACACACACACACGCACACAGTTCTACTGTAGGGCAAGGAATTAAAGATATCTCTGTAACAGCTGACCTATCTCGACTTAAGCCCATGTGGTGTAGTGGTCATTATTTCTATGTTCTGATGCTGTTTGTTCATGATGGTCGAGTTTATGGCAGTGAACGTGCTCTGGACGTTCTGAGTGAGGGCCCGTTCCCATGTGAAGTGGTTTATCCCTGGAGTGTCTTGGTCAGGCAGTGTCTTGCACCGAGCTGAAGTCATCCCCTCTCCCTGTACCCCTCCTCTTCCTCCAGGCTCAGAGCTGTGGGGCCGTCACTTCCCTCACTCTCCATCACATGGTAACATGCCATCCTCCACGGCACGTGAAGGCACGGTGTTGCCCAGCTCGTCGACGCACCAGCAGTGGCCGCGCTGCATGCCCTTAGAGGACCGACACTGCAAGACAACAAGAGATTGTTCTGTTTTGATACGTCATTTCCGCAGCTCTGCTACCCTTTTTTACACCGTCAAATTTTGACGCACTGACATTCACAATTCAAAGCGACTCATAATAGTGACCTTCAGATATCCAGAAATCACATGATCCAAACAAGAAGGAAAAAAGCAATAATAATAATGGTTAAAATTTATACAAAATATTATATGATCCCTACTGAAAAAAAAAAAAACAATAGTTAGGATTAAAGGGATAGTTCACCCAAAAATGAAAATTCTGTCGTCATTTACTCAAGTTGTTCCAAACATTTTCTTTCTTGTTAAACACACACACACACAAAAAAAACAGTTGGTTGACTTCCATGGTATGGGAGGAAAATACCATGGAAGTCAATGGGGCCAATCAATTGTTTGGTTACCATCATTCTTCAAAATATCTTCTTTTGTAGAAAAAGACATTCATACAGGTTTGGGGTAATAAAATGTTTTTTTTAAACTGGATTCAAAATGATATATGACCACTAGTTAATTATAAAAAATAGTAGTTATGGTTTAACTTTATATAAAATTATATGTGACTTCTAGTGAATTAAAATATATGACCACTTGTGAACAAAAAAAGTATTATTGCTAAACTTTATAAAATTATATATTACCACTAGTGAATAAAAATAAATGTAATCAACTAGGAATACAAATGTTATACTAAATAATTCATATCAACAAACATATAGGAGAATTCTTCATTAAGTCTCTTAGGATGTACAGTGTTCATATAATAAATCCATTTAGTTTCACAAAAGCCTCTTTATACCCTTCAGAT
This sequence comes from Pseudorasbora parva, assembly GCF_024679245.1. NCBI lineage: Eukaryota > Metazoa > Chordata > Actinopteri > Cypriniformes > Gobionidae > Pseudorasbora > Pseudorasbora parva. The sequence continues at coordinate 13,451,974 of NC_090177.1, forward strand.
AGTAATACCTGCTTAATTTATGTATTTATTTTTGCTTAATTTATTCAAACAATACCTGCTTTTTCCTGTAGAACCCACGAGTGTCACAGTTCGGGATGTAGATGTCGCGATCAGACTGGAAAATGGTGAGCTCGAGACCTCGCAAGACAGTGTTGAGCAGCTTACGGCATGGAGCCTGGTAAGGAATTGTCAAAAACTCAGGTTTGGAATACCGCATATCATACCTTTGAATTTGAATTATGTATAATCCTAAAAGATATTATGAGCATTAAATTCTATTTTGGCTTTTTTTCTTTTTTTTAATAGCACAACCCAGAGGTACACAAAGGAGTTTGGTGTAATAAAATCATAAAATAAGATTTGGATTTTCATTATAACAGAATGTTTTAAAACCGTGTAAGCTCCGTTTAAATAAAACAGCCACAATTTGACCTGTCTTGAACATTTATAAAACAAAATTAGATGCAATAGCGCAGTGCTTTGAATAAATTATAAAACGTTTTTTGCAGAATGTCTAGAGCATAATTTCTATAAAACATAATTAGCCCTATTCCAAATTTTTTTGGTGTCTTTTTTGAGATGGTAAGCATTAAATATAGAAGTCAAAAACCAAAGAATAGACTCACCTTTTCTATTTCACCACTGTGTGAAGGATGTGGCCCTGTGAAAAAAGGGACATCTATACTGAAAAACCACAGCATTGAGAGAAACAAACATATATATTGCTTGATTTGGGTTACTTAAAGTGTAAACCCCCCACATATTTAGGGAATAGATCCTCAAATCACTCTCATGGATTGATAATATAGGCTCTCTTAAATTGCAATGACCTGAAGTAAACAGTAGATGGAGACATGAAATGACATGGTCAGAATGTGGGTGACACTCGCATATACTCAAGATCACACACACACACACACACACATACACATACACACACACACACAAATACTGTCGCTCTTTATCTCCTCTGTTTCTCTTATGAATAGTTCTGATGCCCATATGCATGACATTCCTGCACTGTCACACAAGTACACACACACACACACACACACACACACACACACAGACACACATCTGTACTCATACACTACCCTTGCACATTCATACACATGACATTATTACAAGTGATCTTCATCATGCACATTTTATGATGTGTGAAAGCCTAAAATCACAGAAATGCCTTTACACCCTGCAGGAATTTACAGCCATCACATGCAAACCAGCAGCTATTCCCGGCACTTTATGCACATGTCCTTGGTTCAGTTACAGTTTTGTCATCCTACCAAGCCTTAGATATGGACACTGCAGCACAGCGGCTTGCCAGCACATCCGTGGAACCTGAAATGCATCCTCGAGCTATCTTGCTGTGGCACTTAAAGCAGATTACCCCTCGCATTTTCTCACCGCATGCGGCACGGCACAGCTGAAAAAGAGCACGCGGAACGCGGAGGAAGGAACCGCAAAGGCATCCGTTGGCTGAAACTCTTACCTGTGGGGCGGGGCTTCTCGGTGGGACTCGTCCTGCTCTGTTTGGCGCAGAAGCCTCTGCCCTGCAGCAGAGCCTGAAGGGGGCTGTGTTCACGCGGAGGGGGCACGCAGCGAAGCCCCTTGGCGCAGCTCAGGGTGTACACCCCACAGGGCTCCCCCGACGCCAACACGGTGTGCTGGCCACCCCAGCCGGGTCCCTAGAGGCCCGGCCCGTGCCGAGGAGTGCCCGTCTTTGCAGGTCAGGCAGTTTTTGTGGGGCCCAAGCGACCTGCTAGGGACCAGGATCCACATTGGACGATCAGCAACAGGAACAACGGGTGTCAAGTTGGAAAGGAAAGACATCTTGCGTCTGGGTCTCAGGTTCTCCATGCTCGGTTCTGTCGTACGTGGCTGATGCTATTTCTGGAAGTCTGTTTCTTTTTCCTCTCTCTGTTTCTTTGCTCGCTTTTCAGCTTTGCTTGGTGAGGCTGCAAGCCGGGAGTCCCCTGCAGTGCCAGAGGATACAAACCGAGAACGAGTGAGAAAGGCAAGCAGCGGCTTTTAAAGATCTGAAAGGCGGTGATAGAGAGCGAGAGGAGAGAGCACAGTTATGACACCTTCAGGGGCTGGGACTGAGAGAGAGAGAGAGAAAGGAGAGAGAGGGAGAGAAGAGAGAGAGAGAGAAGAGAGAGAGAGAGAGAGAGAGAGAGAGAGAGAGAGAGAGAGAGAGAGAGAGAGAGAGAGAGAGAGAGAGAGAGAGAGAGAGAATGTGTAGGGGGGGTGGAAAGAGAGAGAGAGAGAGAGAGAGAGAGAGAGAGAGATTATTTTTCCTTTTAGAAATCATCAAGCACTGATCCAGCTTTCCCTCACCCATTATTGTATCTGGAAACATTCCTTTGCCCAGGATACTTACTCTGGCTATGATGGTTACTTTTCTGCATCATCTGTGAAAATGTTAGAGCATTCTAGTAATCTTTTCCATGGTAACAATGAAGGCGAGGGATTCCTTTTTTCTTGGTCATTACACGGCACTATGGTAATTTGCTTGCGGTAGAGTCGCGCCGTTAACCCTGTTACTTCTAAGAATGCTAAAAAGCTTGGACACCTCTTAGAAGTCAAGCTTTTTTTAATGTAGCATTGTAGTATTAGTAACTTTTTGAACGTTTTTATGATCTTTCAGTTGCTGAAAAACGAATTATTAAAGTCGTGATGAAATTAGCGACAGGTCTTTTCTTCCGTATCGTGACGTATTATCGTAACATAGGGCGGGGCTCGGTTTTGTGCATGGGCATTTGATTGGGTGTTGGCTTGGGGGCGTTGCACCGAAAAATAGAAGAAGGTGAATGCGAACTTGCTGGAGCGAGGTTTATCCAGACTGAGGGTGAATTCACACTTGTAGTTCGGCTCGCTTGGTTTGTTTGGTACAGACCGAAAACAAAAACAAAAAATAATTTAGCCCTGGTCCAATTAGCATTCAGATCGGCATTTTTATCACCCAACCAAAAGGTAATGACCCTAAAGGCATAGGGAGACGTTCACAACCTGATTGGTCATCTTTTATGACATATTGCCTTTTCTGAGACGGAACTTACTGAACATTCAGACCAGTGCTGGGTGCTGCACTCGCTGTATGTGCGTAGCTGCATATGATGGTATTTTGACCAGCTGAGAACTCAAAGAGTCAAAACAGCGGGAGGAATCCCTCCATCACACACACAAACGAAGATCATCTGTGAGGAAAAGCGATTCTGTGGGATGGGCAATATCACGATTATGCCGATATGCGTGAGCATTATGTCCTTTTTAGAGTCTCAGCCTCCTGTTTTTGGTTCGTTTACATGTCTTTGGTCCATGTTACATTTATATATTATTTGAATCAAACCAAACATGATTGGAGAAGGCCAGCATAAGTCACCAGAGAGAATTGTCGTGTTTACCGGAAGATTATGATATTTTGATTAAACATTACAAGGCCAAAGAGTTTTGAAACATGAAAATGAAATATTTTCATGGATCAACACATTCACAATCTGATCATCACACATCACCGTTTCCACAGTGCTCTATCAGGTTCTAAAAGCAAAGATTGCTAATATACACTCATGTCCTTTGTTTCATCTGAAATTAATTGTTAAAATATTGGCGTCCTGGACACGTGAGTCTGGGTTTTTAAAAACTTACCTCAAATGTATGATATGAATAAATAGTGAATAGACAGCTGTTGAGATTGTATTCTCAACTGAACTGAGAGGCTTGGATCTGGGAACAGTATTCCTTATGTCATGACATAACAAGTGGATAAGATCAATAGCATGTCTTTAGAAAATATATTGAATTTTCATTATATGCTTGACTTTAAGTGAATGTAAACTCAGAAAGGCATCCCCGTTGACCTAACTGAATGAGCACCTTGCATCAAAAATGTTTTGTTATGATGGAGCGATTCAACCAAGGGAGATTCTGCCACTTAATAGTTTATTTTGGAGAAGGGACCATCTAGATAATTGGGGCAGTGTTTTCACTGGAATGTACAAAAGACAGTATATGCCAGCAGCTTATAATGCAATCCATCAGCCCACTCAACCAGATAAATCTGATCTCTGAGGACTAGTTGTCCTTTGGCCCAGATTACTTGAGAGTTTATGAGTTGTCTTTTAGTGCAGAGATGTCACAGGGTGCTTTTGTAGATGATAAAAATTCCATACAGTGGCCAAGGGCCTTTATACCAACTATTGATGCAGCAAACAGATGTGTTTGATGGGGTCTCTACATGCAAACGGCTGCTTTTAGGTCACACCCAGCTGGAGGGGTCCCATAAGGACAGAGCTGTGTTTATTTGTTGTTGTCATGAAGCATGATGGAAGCTAAGATGTCAAAGATGGGCTGGTATGAATGCAGAAGGCAAACAGGATTTAGATGATTATCTTATGGTATTGACATGTGTGGTCATAGTTCTTTGTAAAACAAACATGTTTGCCTTCAGAGTCTCTGTTTGTGCTGTGGAATTACTCTCTTTATTGGTTACGGATAGCATCCCGATATGATAGGCCTACTATAGTTATTCAACTTCTGGAAGCCACAAAAGGTTGGAGCGTTCCTTGTTTGGATAGATGTCGACTGGCTGATGTTCTCTTATTAGAGTTGATTAGTCTTGGCAAAAAACGCAAAAACCACCTGCCGTCTGACATTCCCATCCGCGCCACAGCACGGCCCCGTTCTTTGTTTCCACATGTTCTGGCTGGAGAATGTTCCAAGGAGCTTGCCAAACCGATGGGGTCTCTCTGTTTCCAAATTCACCAGATTACACGGTTTTCCTTTTCATCTCTGTCTACAAGTCAGAGTTAGCTACAATAGATGCTTTCCAACGCAATGTTTCTTTTTAATCCTTGTCAGCATCATCATTTTCTCAGTGTAACTTATACCAAAAATAAGATGCATGCATCATCCTGTCCTACTGGTGGTTTCGCTCAATACGCTTAGGCTATAGTACGCTACTACTAGTCATTATGAGTCATGATTATAAGGGGCCCTTAGATTGTGCCAAATGTTCTGTAACCCACTTTTCAACTATTTGAGGTGATGGAATGCCAGACCGTTATAGAAACACGTCTTCATAGTGAATAGAAAATGGAAAAGTTGTGTCAGGACTTCAGTTGTGTTCATAGTGCTTCATTACACTGCTCTCTGGAATACTTGATTTTGATTGGTCAACCACTGTATTCAATGGTCAAATATTTAAGAATAATGACAAACTGCATAACTGGCCACTACTCCAGGATGGACATCTCTCTGAGGTCTGCTCAGTTAGTAGGACGTTTTGGGAAGATGTACACAACTGGTTAAATAATCAAATTAGCGAACTTGAACAATTTACAATAGCCTAGAAGATATTCTTATTTATAATTCTAAACTGACGAGGGATCTTTCACTTCTGATTAACCTTATCATTATGGGTAAATACCACTTTCACAAAAGTAAATGGAAAAAACAACTGCCAAATGTAAACTGGTTTAAAAATGAATTTCGTATGTTATTATCCTCCATGAACCTTGTCAAAAATTCTAAACAAACTGTAGAAGGTATTTGTTATGCTGCTGAAAGGTTTTTGATCCTGTAACTCATATTATTTATTTTGAGAACAATGCCTTTTTTTCTTTCTTTTTTTCCGTCCTCATTGTCAATTTGCACTTTGTTTTTGCCTTGTCTGTTTTATTTTATTTATTTTATTTTTGTGTTTCTTATGCTGTTGTCTCCACGAGTGTTTGTAATAAATATTAATAAATAAATAAATAAAAATAAATAAATAAAAACAGAAAAAAAATCTCTCTGAGGTCTCTATATAAATAAAATAAATTAAACTCAGTGTTTTCTGTCTATTTATTTATTTTGTTGATTAGCTGTGGAATTATGTATAGCCTAGATTTAATTAACAATGTGTCAGTATTTAAGGGATAATGTATTAAACCCTGAATATTTTGCGATAATTACCAGCTGACATATTTTAAAATTTATATTAAATAATAAAATAAAAATAAAATAAAAATTGTATTAAATAAAATAAAACTTTTAAATAAAAAAAGAGCATGATTCTGTGACGAAACTGTACGGTTGAGCTGTGGTCATTTCTCCGTTGATTTCTCCACAGTACTTGAAGCCGAACTTAAAAAAAAAACTGCCGACACGCTGCCAAGTTTCTCATTGGCTAAGCGCCTGTCAATACACTGTGTGACGCTTTTCATTTGTGCGCTCCGTTCATTCCTCCATTGACGCATCCAGGAAGAAGCGCTCTCACTTCTGCGAAGTTTGTCAGGTAGCTTAGCTAATGGAGTCGATAGCTAAAAGTAAACACAAGTGGCCTTAGAATGTTATACCGTCTTATTCACTGATGTACACAAGGTACGTACGTGACGCCATCATATTTAGATACGTTACTCTTTAGTGACTGTAGACATGAAGCTTTTGTGTAATTATTGTATTTCGTGAAGGCCTCACAGCAGCTAATATTTTGTTAGCTATGCAAGGTGATTAGCAGTGATTGGAACTATCCTACTACAGCTAGTATGAGCTATTGCATCTATTACTTAACCATTTCGCTTTTGAATTTTATTTAAATATACAAATATTATTTTAATAGTATGCGGTTATAATATAAAGTATATAATACTTTATTGTTGACATTATATATATATATATATATATATATATATATATATATATATATATATAAATATGTGTGTGTGTGTGTGTGTGTGTGTGTGTGTGTGTGTGTGTGTGTGTGTAATTAATGTAGTCAGTCTTTAATTAACATGTTTATTTACTTTGTTCTTGGTATGTTTTCTTGTAACGTAGGTTTTTTTGGTCTAACTTGACTGTAAACTTATTATGTGAAACTAATAATATCTGTGAACTGTTGCTAAATGCTGTAGTAAGTTCTTCATGTGATTGACACGACATTTAATGACAATCTAGAATTTTCCTCTGTCATGTTCTGGATGCATGAATGTATGACAGCTGACACGTAATGTTATCTATAAAGGCCTTCGAGACTCTTAGATAAGAATTTATTTATTGCGTGGTTGTATAGCCCAACTATGGAAATGAGACCATTATAAAATTCTGTTTTGTTGACTAATTAGTTGACTTGATATGATTAATTATTTTGTGATGTAGAGGGTAAATATGCATGCATGCATTGTGTTCCCAAATACAGTGATTGAACTTATGACAACCAGAATTGACTGAACCCATTTGATGATCATGATTTCAGTTGTTTTCAGATTAACAGTACAGCCCCATTTGTTTATTTTTTAATTTGTTAAATGTCATGAACACACACACACACACACACATACATAATGGCATTATCCCTGGATAACTTTCAGTTCATGTTCATGTTGTTGACATTATATGCACTTGCATGTTTATTGCCAACAAAACACAGACATTTGATGCAGTTTCACTCACCGCCTGCTTTCGACTCATGACCGGGAACAAACAAACACTTTCAGAACTCTGTTGCTGCTCCAGAAAATCAAACTTAATCCACTGTTACATTAACACTGGGTTATTTGGGAAGCCGAACAAGGTTATATTTCAACTGTTTGAATCTTGAAGTAGTTTAAGTAAATCAGAATGCATGAAATACTATTAGACTTGAATCCAAAGTTAAATAGCATTAGACTCTTTCACCCCCCCCCCCCCCCCCCCAAACCCAAACATTACTGAAACATAACCAAAACTGAAAACATAACCATGTGGAGTTGCTGAAAAAAGAGTACACATCATATAAAGTGTGCACATGCATTGTCACAATTTGTGAACAGCGAATCCATTATTATTTTGTCTTCTCATGAACTCTTGAATAAATTGTATATCTCAGATACTCAATCCAAAACCTTTAAACCTTATGGCATCTGTTTTCTGCTCCACAGCCCTCTGAGATGGATGACATCAATTTACACTACAGATTCCTGAACTGGCGGCGCAGGATCAGAGAAATCAGGGAAGTCCGTGCAGTTCGTTATCAAGAGCGATCCAAGCGAATGTTGAAGAATGGAGACACGCTAAGGTAGGTTTGCCCAGTGAGTGACCCGTGCTCTGTTCTTTTTCCACATTGTTTGGAAATCAGCTCCTGGCCTGGAATTCATGTGTTGAACCCTCTTAGTTTGCATGGAAAAATTCTGCACTGCTTTTCATTTATCCTTATTTATTTTTATATTTTGAATTGCACAACCATCCACCCCCATCGCTATCAGTGAGCTGGGCTTGCGAGCGTAAAGCGTGCGTGCGTGCGTGTATTTGAGGCATAAGTCTGTACCAAAGACGTAATCAGCCTTGACTCACTTGACCTCCCTTATTGAAACAATTATAAATTTAGAAAAAGTCAGTGGCTACTTTATTTTATTTGGTCAGGAAAAACTTGATCAAACTTGATCCGTCGGAAAAATAAATAGACCTCACACATGGGATTGTTGAAATTCACATTTTTTTTAATATGTGAAATCTCCAGCTTTTTTTTTTTAGAATTAATTCATATAACTTTGTTTGTCCCGTTTCAGGAGTCAGTGTAAAACATGTTCTGTGACTTTAAAGGAATCGTTAACCTAAAAATGTTGACATTTTTAAAATAATTAAGTCTCTTAGGATCAACAAGGCTGCATTTATTATAATTTAATTATAAAATTTAAAATAACTGAAATCTAATATATTTATGGCAAAGCTAAATTTTCAGTATCATTACCCCAGTTTTCAGTCCAAAAATGGCTGCCCACTAAGGCTGCTGGATTATGGCAAAAATCATAATCACTATTATTTTAGTCAATATTGAAATCACGATTATTGGTGGGTGACATGATCAAAGTCTTCATGATATGAGTCATTTTAAATGTCAGTGAAATTTTGGTCAGTATCAAAAATGTCAGTGTCGATACTTAAGCAAAAACTAATTAGATTATTAATGCAAGTAAAAAGTCAGTTACAGAAGACAAATAAACAGTCAGCAATTCATTAAGAACAAAACTAATTGCAAACAAATAAATCCAACAGAACAAGAATACTAATTATATACACAGTGCTATATGTTTTTTCAGGAAGTACTAACATATTCAGATAATAATAGCCTGCAACAGAAATTGAATAAAGCGATCAAATGTAAAATAACACTATACGTTGAAGACTAATTCTTATTAAAACTACAAAAGTTATTCATTCAATATCAGTGAAGGATTTTATCTTTTGTTGTTTTGTATTTATAATTATGACTGCAGCAGATTTATTAGGCTGCTGTCACTTTAAGACCTGCACAGATCCAATGTACTGTTTTACTGATGTTTCTAGGCACGTGCACACATGAGGCTGCCTTTGGGAACATTATCTCTTTCAAATAAGCACATCCCACAATTTAGTAACAGTAGACTGCATTTTACAACACTCACTTATTCGGCTGATTTGGATGTTAAGTTTGGCTTAGGAGGGAACAGAAGCTCACCGCTGTGAAGGAAAGGAAGGTGCGCTGGACGGATTGCAGCACAATAATCGTTTTATGATGATTATCTTGTTTTCATAATCGTTGGAAGTAGGGGTTGCACTGACTAGTCGATTTTAATTCTCTGCCATGACGCTTTAAGCTTGACATCGACTAGTCGCTGGCCTATAGAGGGCGCAACAGGATAATCAATTTCAGGATAAGCTCTGTTTTCAACAGTTAAAAATTACAAATAAATGCATACTCCGAGAGCTCTCCACAAGATATGTTTGATTATACCATCTAGATAATCAAAATTGTTTGGCAGAATGCACGCTTATTGTACACGTAAGTTAATCATTGCGCTAAACTAATGCGTGCTGCATTGCAACGCACACACAGCACATCACGCAGAAATTGCACGTGCCTCACACAAAACCATTCAGTATAGCAGAAATGTATTGTCAGCATGTTCTGTGATTTATCAATAAAATAGATTAGAAACTGAAAAGTTCTAGCACATATATTTCTTGATAAATAAAACCCACAGCTTCACTATTAGTAGAGAGACGCTGGCAAGTCAAGTTGTTCAACCCCTAGTTGGAAGCCAAAATAGCCTAATCCAAAATCGAAAAATCAATTAGGATTAATTGCACATTCCTACTGCCCACTGCTCCGTGTGTGTGTGTGTGTGTGTGTGTGTGTGTGTGTGTGTGTGTGTGTGTGTGTGTGTGTGTGTGTGTGTGTGTGTGTGTGTGTATATATGTTCACTACTCACTACTCACAACATGTGTGCACTATCTTGGATGGGGTAAACGCAGAGGACAAATTCTGGCTATAGGTTATCATACTTGGCCTTCACAACTAACTCACTTCACCCACTCACTAACTCAACTCCCTCATCCCGCTCATCCACTCACTCACTCACTCACTGACTCACTCACTCACTCACTCACTCACTCACACACTCCACTCCACTCCACTCCACTCCACTCCACTCCACTCACTCACTCTCTCACTTCCTCACTCACTCACTCACTCACTCACTCACTCACTCACTCACTCACCCAACACTCCACTCACTCACTCACTTACCCAACACTCCAATCCACTCCACTCACTCACCCAACACTCCACTCACTCACTCAACTCTCCACTCACTCACTCACCCACTCCACCCACTCACTCACTCACCCACCCAACAATCCACTCACCCAACACTCCACTCCACTCACTCACTCACCAACTCACTCAATCACTCACTCACCCAACACTCCACTCACTCACTCACTCACTCACTCACCCACTCACCCACTCACCCACTCACTCACTCACTCACTCACTCACTCACTCAACTCTCCACTCACTCACTCAACTCTCCACTCACTCACCCAACACTCCACTCACTCACCCAACACTCCACTCACTCACCCAACACTCCACTCACTCACTCACTAAACTCTCCACTCCACTCACTCAACTCTCCACTCACTCCAATCACTCGCCCAACACTCCACTCACTCACTCACTCACTCACTCACCCAACACTCCACTCACTCACTCACTCACTCACTCACTCAACTCTCCACTCACTCACTCACTCACTCACTCACTCACTCACTCACTCACTCACTCAACTCTCCACTCATTCCACTCACTCCTCCACTCACTCAACTCTCCACTCATTCCACTCACTCCTCCACTCACTCACTCAACTCTCCACTCACTCACCCAACACTCCACTCACTCACTCACTCACTCACTCACTCACTCACTCACTCACTCACTCACTCACTCACTCACTCACTCACTCACTCACTCACCCAACATTCCACTCACTCAGTCACTCACCCAACATTCCACTCACTCACTCACTCAATCACTCACTCACCCAACACTCCACTCCACTCACTCACTCACTCACTCACTCACTCACTCACTCACTCACTCGCCCAACACCCCACCCACTCACCCACTCACCCACTCACCCACTCACCCACTCACTCACTCACTCACTCACTCACTCACTCACTCACTCACTCACTCACTCACTCAATCAACTCTCCACTCACTCACTCAACTCTCCACTCACTCACCCAACACTCCACTCACTCACCCAACACTCCACTCACTCACCCAACACTCCACTCACTCACTCACTCACTCACTCAACTCTCCACTCACTCACTCACTCACTCACTCACTCACTCACTCACTCAACTCTCCACTCATTCCACTCACTCCTCCACTCACTCACTCAACTCTCCACTCATTCCAATCACTCCTCCACTCACTCACTCAACTCTCCACTCACTCACCCAACACTCCACTCACTCACCCAACACTCCACTCACTCACTCACTCACTCAACTCTCCACTCACTCACCCAACATTCCACTCACTCAGTCACTCACCCAACATTCCAGTCACTCAGTCACTCAGTCACTCACTCACTCAGTCACTCACTCAGTCACTCAGTCACTCAGTCACTCAGTCACTCACTCACTCACTCACTCACTCACTCACTCACTCACTCACTCACTCACTCACTCACTCAACTCTCCACTCATTCAACTCTCCACTCACTCACCCAACACTCCACTCACTCACTCACTCAACTCTCCACTCACCCACTCACTCACTCACTCACCCAACACTCCACTCACTCACTCACTCCCTCACTCACTCACTCACTCACTCACCCAACACTCCACTCACCCACTCACTCACTCACCCAACACTCCACTCACCCAACACTCCACTCACTCACTCACCCACTCACTCACCCACTCACCTACTCACTCACTCACTCACTCACTCACTCACTCACTCACTCACTCACTCAGTCACTCACCCAACACTCCACTCACCCACTCACTCACTCACCCAACACTCCACTCACCCACTCACTCACTCACCCAACACTCCACTCACCCACTCACTCACTCACCCAACACTCCACTCACCCACTCACTCACCCATTCACTCACCCATTCACTCACCCATTCACTCACCCATTCACTCACCCACTCACTCACTCACTCACTCACTCACTCACTCACCCAACACTCCACTCACCCACTCAACACTCCACTCACTCACTCACTCACTCACTCACCCAACACTCCACTCACCCACTCAACACTCCACTCACTCACTCACTCACTCACTCACTCACCCAACACTCCACTCACCCACTCAACACTCCACTCACACACTCACACACTCACCCACTTACTCACTCGCTCACTCACTTAATATTTTTTATAGAAACCATGATTGTTTTCAGGATATTTTGATCAATAGAAAATTCAAAAGAACAGAATTTCTTTGAAATATAATGATGTTTTGTAACAATGTAATGGTGTGTTTCTTTAGGGTGACCACCTGGTTATTGCTTTGTTGCAGCCCATAGATGTGATTTTGCAGGACAATATGCATGACACGTGTGTGAGAGTTACATTTACTACTATTATACTATGTAAATATTAATTTATATTAGTTGGAAAGCCTATTTGCAATTACATTGGATGATAATAACAAGTTTTAAATCTAAGCTTTGTTAATTGTGACCGGCTTTGTGACTGGCACTCAATTTAAACAGGTTCGATGTTATACAATGTAATTTACTCTACAGGACCTATTCAGTCTGCTAAATATAAAAGGCCAGTTAAAACCACATTTTATTACAAAAATAAATTTATACAATTTCTTTGCTCTGTCCACACAGTCGTCTTGACAAAACAAAATCCCTCTCTATGATTGCATTGGTTGGTTATTTTCCCTACCTAGAACATGATGGCTGCACAAATGGATTTTTAACACCAGTCACATTTTTTATTACATTTCGTGTTGTGGTATTGTAATAATACAGACATAATTGAAATTATCCCACTGCTTATGTCTTACAGGATGCGCAACAGAGCTCCTAATTTCAGACATGTGGTCACCCTAATGTATAGATATATATATATATAATATGGAAAATTAACTGTAATCTAGTTTTTAAATTAAGATTGAGAAGCTCATCCATATTGGTGTGAAACATGTAGAAACACAACTGAACCTGATTTCAGCAGCTAGTCCACTCATCATTGGCCATTTTAATAATGTACCTATAGCAACAGTGCTCTGGTTATTAGAGGTTAAGCTTTTTATTACTTCCCTGCTGTAGTTACCAAGGGAACTCTGATGAAGTTGGCTGCTACGTGGCTCCACGCCCCTTATCAAAAGGAAACTGTTACTTCGAGGTAAGAAGCACACCTATGTTGTCGGGTTGCTAAAAACATTAGAATCACTTCAACACCCTTTCTGTTGCCTTTGTTAGGAAATACAGTAACCCAAGTACTAATAACTTTATGCTCCAAGATATCAAGTTAGTTCAACTATTTTAAATAAATGTTTTAAATTGCATTATGATTCTGTTGACGTCTTATTATATTTTAGGTTTATGTTTTTGATTTTAAAAATGTTTGTTGCTTGCATCTGGTCTTTGATTGACAGGCAAAGAAAAAAATATTTTTTGCAAAGAAAATAATCTTTCAAATGTAAATGCTGTTTAAAAATCGTAGTAATGAAGATCTAATATGACACATTGACACTTTTAATGTCTCAGAATTTTTGTTACTGTCTATTGTAAATCACCTCTGATAGGATTCGTTTTCTAAATGACTTCTGATTTGTAATTATCCACATAGGATGATGTCATGATCTGATTTGTGCAGGATTTATAAGTTGGGAGTTTTAATAAATGAGTTAAAATCACTTACAAATTCATGGTTGACAACAAATTTCAAGAGCTACTAGCCGTTTAGACAGTTCACCGACTAGTCTGTTTTTAAAATGTGTAATGTTTCCTGTGTCCCTCCATGTCAAAATAGACACTGCCCTTTGAGTTGATGTACTCCAACATCACCGCTATCTCTCTAGCAACTTTGCTATAAAATACAGTTCGAAAAAGAAGCTCCCAGGTGATTTAGTACCGGAAAACTTGCAGGGATTGGGCTATAAATTAGTCTTTGGGAGAGGGCAAGCATGATTTAATTTATGAAGCACAGTAGAAGCTGTCTGGATGTGTATCTGAGGCGGGAGACAGCTCTGATGGGTTTTCTGCTGCTGGCAGATTGAGCTGGTGTGATGAACTTCCTCTCTGGGGGATTGGAGTGGGAAAGTAACACCCTGTACGTTACTCTGATGAGTCCTATGTACACACAGTGTTTTTTTGTGTCATCGTTTGACATTTGACGTTTGATGTTTAATATTTTGTCATGTCATGTTCAGTCATTAAAATGCATAATTCTAATTCATGAACATAAATGATGTATTCATTCAAACTTTTAATTTTTAGAAAATACTGTATTGTGAATTCCTCCACATAGCTGGTCGTTTTAGAGACCATTTAGAATATTGCATTATATTCATCATCTAGTGATGTGGGAGTGATTCATTCACAACGAGAGACTCATTCTCTGTGCAGATGCAAGTTGTAATATTTAAAGGGTTAGCTCAAGCAAAAATATAATTATTTACTCACCCTCATGTCTTTCCAAACCTCTAAGACTTTCATTCATCTTCAAAACACACATTGAGATATTTCAATGAAATCGGAGAGCTTTCTGTCCTTCTCTTTACTGCTTCCCAACTGACACTTTGACGCTTCAAAAACTTCATAAAGACATTGTAAAATTAGAATGAATTAATATAAATTAAGCGGTTTAGTAAAACATTTCTGAAGAGACTCGATCGCTTCATATGTTGAACAGATTGAATTTAGGCATTTATTAACATATAAACGTTGATCAGTGAAGATAAACAGAAGCTGTTCAGCGTATAAAGTGATTGTGTCTCTTCAGAAAATGTCGACCAAACTGCTCAATTCATACGGTTTTACCATCTCTGTGATATATTTGAAGCGTCAAAGTGGTAGTTACGTAGCTGTCAATGGAGGGACAGACACCTTTTCAGATTTGATCAAAAGTATCTTTATTTGTGTTTCGAAGATGAATGGAATTTGGGTTTGGGACGACGTGAGGGTGAGTGAAATGGTGCGTTCAAGTCCTACTGGGAAGTCGTGTTTACAATGTCGGGTGCTTTCAAGTCCGTCAATTTTCATGTGTGCCCTCTTTTAATTAACTACACAAAAATGCATCTAGAAAATTATGAATGAAGAATGTGCATCAGGTTTGTTTAGCTTTTTGAATGTTTTTAATTAATTTCTGAAGCCACTGCAAAATGTATCGTTTATTATGTTCTTATATTAGAAAGCTAGTATATTTTGTGCCGACCATTAGCCTATTTTGTTGTAAATAAGAAAAGCCTGGCAATATCACTGCTAAATACCTATAAATATTGTGGTATTCTGCTCACTGACACACACCCAACAAATAAACATTGGGGCTTAAAGAAAATCAAAAGCTTCCCACTCCTATTTATGACTTTGTGGTTGTGTTCATGTGCTTTCAGCTCATAAATTATGGAGCTAGAAATATGACAAAATTATCTAAATTTGAATTGTATAATCTGAATTATTGACAAGTGTAATCTAACAAAATTGAATATTCTGTTGCATTTCACATAAATTTGAATTTTTAAATGTTGATTATAAAACATTTGAAATTGGACACATCTGAATTTTTTTTATGTCGAAGTATAGACATGTATTTTCAAAGAGCAGATATTTTGTTCTTAATTAATAGACTGGACATATATTTATAATGTTTTTGAAAATACAGATTCAAGATTTCAGATGAAGAAGAAATTCAGATTATCAATATTCTAAAATTCAAGCTGCAGAAATTCAGATCTTACAGAAAGTAGGCCAGAGGTCACCATCAGGGAAGAGTAAAGGATGTCAGAAAAGTCCAACGGAGCACCATCTGATCATTTCATTTCCTATTTGTAATGGAATAAAGAGAAGCTCAAACAGCCCTTTTATTCTTTAGTTTAGATGAATGCACGGAAAATGAGATATCGGCTAGATTTCTCATTTTTTGTGCGTGGTTTACAAATAGCTGATTAGTGAAGAAAATCTCAGCTTTTGACGTCAACTGTCATTCTCCAGAGCTAAATCAAAAATTGCCGCCTAAACCCTCATTTACTATTCCTTACTTTAGTCCACTAACATGGTTAAATTGAACGAGTGAATGAAAACGAGTGCGTGAAATCGGACAGCCTTTGAGTGTACATTGGCTGTATAGCTGTTGCGGTGTGTGGTTGAATGAGTGCACTTGAACATGTTTCACAGAAAAAAATGTGTATCCGATATATGAAATGTTAATCAACCCGGCCTGTTTTATTTAATTGTGCGGTAAACCACACAAAAAATTTGAAATCTAGCAGAAATCTCATTTTCCGTGCATTAATCTAAACTAAACTAAAGAATAAAAGGGCCGTTTGATCTTCTCTTTATTCCATTACAAATATGAAATGAAATAAATCCAACGGAGCACCATCTGATTTTCTGACATCCTTTATTCTGTAAGATCTGAATTTCTGCAGCTTGAATTTTAGAATATTAAATTTGATATTCTGAATTTCTTCTTCATCTGAAATCTTGAATTTGTATTTTCAAAAACTGAATATTTCCAGTCTATTAATTTAGAACAAAATATCGACTTTTTAAAAATACATGTCTATACAATTTCGACATAAACATTTGAGATGTGTTCAATTTCAAAAGTTCTATATTCAACATTTAAAAATTCAAATGCAGAACTATGTAAAATGCAACATAATATTAAATTTTGTTAGATTACACTTGGCAATAATTCAGATTTATACAATTCAGATTCAGATCATTTTGTCATATTTCTAGCTCCATAGTAAATACGATCTTTTTGACATGACTTGAGCGCACCAAATGATGACAGAATTAAAAGTTTTGGGTGAACTAACCCTGTAAGTGAAATTAATTTAGTCACAGTACATTTTCTTTACCTCATCTTTAGTATCGAAGTAACAAATTAATTTTCGTTAATTATAGTCAACCAACCCATGACTGATTGGTTTTGAAAAGTCTCCTAAATCTAGGAAATTAGGAGTTATTTTGGTTCTGCCCATCTTTGAAGAAAAGACTGAGACTGAGATTGAGACTGACATTTATTCTAATTTAATAATCAACTGTGGCTTGTAAAAAAGGCTATTTCTTAAAGCAGATGTCTTAAACTGAACTGTATTGCAATCTTATTGACCAATAGCGTCACTCAGTGCGTGAGTGTGCACCCTGGGAATTTCTGCAGCCAGTGGAAATGAATGTGACATCTGCAGCAGTGAGCTATGAGTAATCGATAAAGAACTCGCTCTTGCTTTATACGCTCTACATCACCTGATTGTGACGCAGAATCCTTCAGATTTGCAAAGTCTGGGAACTTTTTTCTTCTTCTTCTCCATAAAGGTCATCTGCCAGTCGGGATATGCGTCAGCGTCGTCCTCATGTTTCCTCATTACACTTTCACAGGGGTTTCATTTTAGCCACTGTGGGCAGGAAAACCAACAATTGGACTGTGTTGCTGGACCTTCACCGCCTGTTTCAACATTGAAGTGCCATACAGTGATTAACCCCTGCTTCTGTTTTCTCAGTGTGCTCACGTGTGCATGTGCAAATCAATTTTGTCCTTAGTCAAGTGGAAATATCTCTATTAGTGTAATTGATTATTTTGCCTGGAGCTTCCATGTGGAATTTTGTAGCCACAAGGTTCATGGCACGGTTCTTTGTTGAAGTTGTGGTTATATAATTGAGTGCCCTTAAATTAATCATTGTGCATTGAATTTACAGCAGAAAAGACTTGGAACCAGCAGCAAGCATTCATATATAGGCTATCAGGATTTACAGTAGCATAATAAAGCTTGGAAAGCGAATCCTCGAAAGAAACGACAAGGAAGATGAGGAAACTTGGACTTAAATGTCTTGGAAGTGGTTGGGTCCCTTTTTAAGTCCGTTTGTGGTTTTGAACGAGGGCGCAGAGTTAAGTTTAGTTTGTGGTGCAATAACTGGATATATTTGTCTATGCTTTGCTTGCCCCTTCCAAGTGTATGGCTACAACAGTTGAGTCATGTGTGGCAGGATTAATCCATATTTTTTGCACGATAGTCCCTCAAATTCAACAAATCCTATTCTGTGTTGAATTTTCAACTAAGCTGGTCGGTCTGTCCGAGACCTTGATTAATGAGCATGAGAAAATTAACAAATTGGCTTTGGCAGTTCTTTCTAAATTTCATAGCTGTATGTTGGAAATTTACTAGCTTTTTGGAGGATGCCGAGGAGAGGGTGTGGAAGTTGTTCCAAGATGCTTTGCATATAAGGGAGAGATAAGTAGTAGCCGAGACGTTAAAATTCTTAATAGCAGGTTACCTGACATTTCCATCCTGTGACTCAGCCGAACGCTCCTTGTTAACTCTTGATTCCTACACCGTCTGTTATTTTGGAATCAGTACCGCTCGTGACGCACACAACCGTTGGCATTTGCTTAGAAATCCCTGAAAGATATCTTTTGCCCTTTAGTCATTTAAAAATAAACTGTCATAAAAAAACAGAATTGCTCAGCTGTGCTGCACATATACTGATGCTCGTGTTTTTAATGTTTTTATGATATTTCAAGGTGACCATTATGGATACTGGAGTGAGAGGGACAATTGCTGTCGGGCTGGTTCCTCAATATTACAAACTTGACCATCAACCTGGCTGGCTTCCACACTCAATTGCTTATCATGCTGATGATGGGAAGTAAGTTCACTTTGAGAACTACTGCTTACAGTGAGGAAAATAAGTATTTTGCAAGTTCTCCCACTTAGAAATCATGGAGGGGTCTGAAATTGTCATTGTAGGTGCATGTCCACTGTAAGAGACACAATCTAAATAAATAACAAATCCAGAAATCACTGTATGATTTTTTAAAACTATTGATTTGTATGATACAGCTGCAAATAAGTATTTGGACACCTGTCTATCAACTAGAATTCAGATCCTCAAAGACCTGTTAAGGCTTCAACATACTCTGCATGAACAGAGAAAAAAGTTCTCGCTCCCAGTGGTGCGAGAACAAAATTACGTCATTTTTTTCTCAAAGCCCTGGTTTAGGAGTTCTCGCATCTTGTTCTCGACACATCACCTGAGCAGAACATTTTTTTTGCGGGTGTCTGAGAACTATTGTGTGATTGGTCATACATTTAAAGTGGGCGTGGTTAATGCGGAGAAACGCAGATGATCAGTACACAACAAATTAACATTATATCTTAGTATCACACTTGTCATGTTTGGTTCGATTAAAAAGAACCCTGGTGCGATTGCTTGTTTAGTGCGGTTCATTTGAACATATGTGAACCCTGCCATCCGAACCCTGGTGCGCACCAAACAAGTGGACCGAGACTGCTAAAAAGATGGGTCTCGGTCCGCTTCCAAACGAACTCTGGTGCGGTTCAATTGATATATGAACGCAACACGGACCAAAGACATGTAAACAGACCAAAAAACAGATGTAATGTCACAGGATGCGACGCATAGTCAGCTGATTTGAAGACGCGGAAAGATCGGTGTATCCAAAATGAATAACATTAATGTTAGAGGACAAACGTAGAGCAATAGGAAGTGCCTCATCAATATTTGGTCCGACGAGCATGTTTCGAAAATGCTAGAAAAAACGCACAAAAAGCATACCTGGTTCTTCTCATCAAAGAATCTGTGTTTCACATTTGTCGGTACAGATGACAGAACTGCTGTCTCTTTTGCATAAGAGACGGCCGTCTCTTTTCTGCATACAACGGATGAAATCCTGGTGCTGTTTTTAATGTTTTGAACATTTTATGAGCACTTCATGAGTTCTTAGCGGGTAAAAATAATGCCATATGTACACGCATAAAATGATCGCGTTTAATCCAGCACACAGCATTGTTTTGAATGTTCGGTAAGCAAGCTCCTACGTCGTAAAAGTCGACCAGTCAGGTTGTGACCGTCTCCCTATGCCTTTGTTTCGGTAACTTTAGGTTCGCTGTTAAAAATGCCAGTGTGAACGCTAAGCGGACCAGGACTAGATGTTTTGTTTTTGCTTTTTGGATCTACAAGTGTGAACGCACCCTTAAGGTTTTCTTTTAGTTCAAAACAATTAACAGTATGTGTAAACAAAATATAGACCTAAAGAACAAAAGCATTATAAGCGGGAAAGCGATAATAAAGCAGACTTGCGCCATTTATCATGCAGAACCTACGTATTCACTCAATACTTAGTATGGTTATCATCTTTATATTGTTTCACATTTTTATGTTGAGAAAACAATATCACCATGTGGATGACATTATTCTCGGGTGAGAGAACACGCCCCGCTCACATTGTAGAGACAACGATAAGTGTTAAGAGAAGTTTCTAACAACACTTTGTTTTCTGTTCTTAAACCCTGACAAAATCTAAAGGAAGCTTATGTCTCGAGATAATTTTTCTATTATATAAGTTATCTCGCTCTCACTCAGGGAGCAGCTACCCTGACCTACGCTCGTGAATGCAGTGATGGACAGCTGTCTTTGCTCATTCAACTGGTTTGGATTTGATGTGATTTCTCATTGGGGTCATTTTCAGTTCATTTTCAATTTTAATCTAAGACATCACAAGGCAGATGATGACATTATGTGATCAAATAAAAAACACTTATTAACACTCCACAGTGCCACCCAGTTAATTATAACTGCGAGTTTTTGAGGGATTTATCATGGATGCACTGCATTTACGGGCCAACAAAGCAGCACAGTAAAATTTGAATAGTATGTAAGTTTTTTAATATTAAAGGTAGGGTAGGTAAGAATGATCTAAAACACTTTTGTCCAAATTTGTTTAAATTTTTCTTTATATGTCAATACATAATTAAAATGTAAACTCTGAAAAAGTGACTTTAGACTTTTTAATCTGCAATAAACACCGCTGATTATTTTCGTTCGGGACGAAACAAGTGATTGGCTTGGGCGACTGTCACTCTCTCTCGCTACCATGGCGACCACCGCTTTCGCTACAGGATCTGCCCACATGCGCGCGCTAGTTTGATTTGAGGAGTTCAAGAGGCACGAAACCTAGGCAAAATAATGGCAGAGAAAGAGCATTCAAAATGCACAGTGCCGGGTTTTTCAGTCAGCGAAGGCAAACAATGCAAAAAAAGGAAGACAGTACGAGAAGGCAATGCACAAAAAGTCTTTGGATAAACAAAGAAATCAAACGCGAGTAAATATCGGCGTGGCTTTCCAACGGTGGCGAGAACTGAGGGACCTCAAGGGGCTGAAAAACGACTCCTTGCTGGCTGTATTTTTGCTGGACAGGTAATCTTTCATTTTGATTATACATTTTTTCGTTTTATGTTTTCATGAAGCATGTATCACTAGCACACATTGCTGCCTAATATAGCTAACATAAAATTACTTATCATGAAGTTAGAATGTTATACACTTAGCCATTAGTAGAGATGATAAATACTCAGTATGTCAAGTTTATCGCTGTCGTGTTGAATTTCGTAAAATTTTACTTTAGATAACAAAACGCATGTGTAAAAGCTAGTGCACCGCATCCAGGAACTTTTTTTAGAACTAAGTTAGCTTTAGCTACTACTAATCAACAATGCTTTCATCATGGAAACTCTTACATGCAAAACACCGTATGTTATGAATCTTACAAGAAATTCATCTTCATCACAGTATAACTGATGTTATTGGAAAAACATGTATCGATGCTACCCGTTTTCTTTGCCTTATAACTAGCTTGTTACCGAATCAAACAAAAATATATTTTAAACTTTACCAGTATCGGTATTCTAGCTTGATAGTGAGTACTTAATGACATCTTATTTGTTTTTATTCATACTGATAAAGTTAGATTTTTTTATTTCATGTGATTCTGACATGATGTCACTACATATACTCTGCTCGTCTCAGGTAAATAACGCGCCTTCCAGCTGATCGGCCGGTGAAGCGCGTTCATGTGTTTTTGGGCTTTGCAAAGAAAAGGTGGAGTGAATGGAAATAATGAGCTGTCTTTAAAACAGTTGTGAGAGGTCTACAGACACTCATTTTTTATACGTTCTTTTTCAGAGTACTTACATTTGAATTATGTATTGATATATAAAGAAAGTTTAAACAAATTTGGACAAAAAAAGTTTTTTTTAACCAATTCATACCTTTATTCTAATTCTTACCCTACCTTTAATTACAGATCGAATATTTGACTATTCGTGCACACCCCTACCCTAGTCTACACTGGACGCAAGCGATGCGACAAAAGACAATTGAACCCATTATAATCAGTGATGTTGTCTACACTGGCACCACACAACAAATCCCAGACAGTAAACTTGGGCTTTGTTCTATTTATGACGTACCCCAAGCACTTGCGATACTTCTCATAGGAAGGACAAATGGATTTGAAATACAGTGCTTTAATTCCAGGAAGGTCTAACATTAGTGTTCAGGTAATGGCCTTCAAAAGACATCTAATAAAGTAATCAAATATAAAATAACACTGTATAATTTTCACTGTACAAATTGATAGATTAATGTTTTTTAAAGCTGCGAGTATCTTTCTCTTCGCCTTTTGTTGTTGGATTCACATTAATGGCAGTATGGCACAATCGTCAAGACATATTGCAATCGTCAGGGTTTATTAGACGCTGCCCCTTTAAGTCCAGATATAATAATATACATAATATTTTCTCCCAACAGTTAACGCCCATTTAAGACATAAACTGTGTTTAAGTGAATAATCTCCAAGCGGTCATTTTCACCTAAGCTATTTGTTGTGTATATTTGATGGTTTAGACGCGCACATGCACGAAGCCTGAAGTATATAATGATTTCAAAGAGCACATGCAAAAGCCGCCTTGAAGTTGGAAACTCTTGCACGGAGTATTGTGCTTTTAATAGCTCTATCTATTAATTAACAAACATGTCCCGCAATTCAGAAACAGCAGAGACTGCATTTTACAATAATCACGGATTGTGCTGATTCTAGCATTAAGTTTGGGGTTTGGGGGGAACCAATGCTCACAGCTGTGAAGGGAAGGCAGTTGCGCAATAAGGATTGCGGCAAGTTTTTAATAGTTTTACCTCATCATCTATTTATAATTCTTGGAAACACAAATTGAAAATACAATTAGATTAATAACACAGGACTGAAGTGTAACCAGATTAAGCTTTTGTTGGTCGTCGTCACTCATTAAGCAGGGACTGTCGTGTCTCTCTCCCTCTCCCTCTCCCTCTCTCTCCTGGTTTTCGACTAGGCGACAATGTAACACATGGTTTAATATTATTGCTTATAAAAACGGCTGGCGATACAGAATTCGCAATGTAACGTCTATTTAGTGATAATAAACAAGTGTATTTTCTTCATCGCAATAAGTGCATTTTCTTATCGATACTGTGGTCTTTCATAATTTAGCACCGGGGCTCATTTAATACCAGGTTTCATTACCCATCCCTAGTCTAGACACTGTGTAAGCTTTAGTTACCTTGTGGAATTTTTGATTGAAGATCACTTCTTCTTTCCATGAAGCTTTCCAGTTACAATTCATAGATGACTTTATCTCTCCTTTTCACAGGCTGTACAACGGCAACCCTGTCGGTCAGCAATTCGGTCCTAAATGTAATCAGGGTGACCGAATCGGTTGCGGAATCTATGCAGACACTTTTGATGCCGGACTCGTCACTGTGTTCTTCACAAAGAATGGCAAGGAGGTGAGTTGCCATGCCTTGGTACCGAAGTCACAGATAAATGATAAATATCGATGCTGAACTATCTGAAATGGCTCCAATACTCATTTCTATCAATAACGCTACCAGCTGCACTTTCTCGCTCTTTCTTTTCTTTACAGAGTTGACTCTCTATTGCACATAATTTTTTTTAATTCCTGCAGGTTTGTCAACACACATAAAGCCACTTAAACAGCTTGTCATATTAAATACTTTTTCCCAGGTTATTATGCTTAAACCTTCAAATACATACAAAAAGATGTAAGCAAAATGCCCATCTTGGCGAGTATTCACCTAAACGCAATCGGTTATCTTAAGTGAATGTAAAAAATGCAAACAAAGAAAACGAAGTATAACAGTATGAGTTCATTCTTGTCTTAAAGTGACAGCAGCCTAATAATCCTGCTGGTGTCTGTGCCATTAATGTTAATCAAACAACAAAAGAAAAAGAGAAAGGATTCATCTTTATTTAATTTTTACAATGAAGACAGACTATCCAGTATTATTTTACATTTGATTATTTTATTCACTTTCTGTAGTAGGACCGTGCACAGACATTTTGAGGGTCAGTGGTCCAAACCAAAAGGAGGCTGGAGGGGTTGTAATTTGATCTTATTTTATCACTGGCTGTTTACTTTTTTTTGTCAATTCAATTTAAATTTTAAAAGCAAGTTTCCTTGTGCTGTGTGTAAGCTATACAACATAAATATAATGCATAGCAAATACATTAAGTGAGCAAACATTTAGACTAGATAATTGTAATGGTAATTAACCATTGTTTACATCCCACATTAAAAAAGTGTGATCATCATATAAAGTGTGTCCCTTAAGAAGACTTGAAGACGTAACTAATATGATATCGAATTAGTATTATCCAAGGCTCAAGCTTAATGTATTTATAAGGTATATATGATTTTTGTGTAACGAAAGATATTCATATAAGATATTAATGAAAACAACATGAAAGTGAGTAAATTCAGAATTACATTTTTTGGATAAACTAACCATTTCCAGTTTGGGAATAGTAATTTTGACACTTTCTTGCGATTAAATTTGATTGTGATTTGATGTGACTGTGCTTTAATGGCTTTGATTGTCTAAAGCGCATACGTGCTGGAACGGCTCTCCTTAAAGTGAAAGTGCAGACATAATTTAAATCATATCATGTTTAGTTTTAGTAGTATGATTATTTAAACCATTTTAGATGGTTTATTCTTAAATGTTTAGTGCATTAATAGAATGAGATGTGGGACATAGTGAGCACCATGATAGTCCAATGAATGAGCACTGCGATAGAAAAAACGTAAAGTTTGCAGAGGTTCCGTGACATTACTACAGTAAATGACTATATATAATGTTGAATATAATGTATAAAAAAATCATACTGACTTTACGACCATATACATTATATTGCCAAAAGTTCTGGGACGCATGCCTTTACATGCACATGAACTTTTAATGACATTCCATTATTAATCCGTAGGGTTAAATATGGAGTTGGCCTGGCTTTTGCAGCTATAACAGCTTCAACTCTTTCCGCAAGGTTTAGGAGTGTGTTTATGGGAATTTTTGACTATTCTTCTAGAAGGGCATTTGTGAGGTCAGGCACTGATGTTGGATGAGAAGGCCTTGCTCACAGGGTGCTTCTCAATATCCCTCCTCGTTTCCTTGCTACTCTGTCCTCCATCCTATGACCCGGAAACCGATGGAGCTCAGCCATCTTGTAGGAGATCTCAATTCTCTAATTGCATTGCGAGGATCAAGGAGGGAGGAGGCTTCCTGAGAAGTCATAAGCGAGGATACACAGATGTATCCTTTGTGGAAGTGTTTTATCAACTAAACATGACGCAAGCATTAATTCTCCTCCCCCTTCACATCGTGCCACAGTTTATTAATTATTATTATTATTATTATGTTTACATGTACAAAACAAGACACATTTGCAGAATTATATAAAAGCACAAGAAAATGAAAAACAAATAGAGAAACAAATAGAAACTAATACTATACAGGGAATAAAACGCAGTTAATAACTGGAATTCGTCGTTAATAATAACTGGTAATATAAATTAAAATATGGAAAAATTTGGTATTTTGTGGAGGCTGAAGCTTACAAGATAAATAGTTATTTCTAATGTTCAAGAATCTGACTAAACCCAGCGGTGCAGTCATCATTAATTGACGTCACTTTGAAGTTACGTTAAAGGGAGCGAGGATATATAATTTCACTTGATTAAATTCCTCCGTCCTCACGTCTTTTCCTTGCGTCTCAAGGAAACGAGAATGCTCAAATAAGAATTGGGAACCAAAGTCTCCGCTCTAATTCATCCCAAAGGTATTCTATGGGGTTGAGGTCAGGACTCTGTGCAGACCAGTCAAGTTCCTCCGCACCAAACTCATTCATTCATGTCTTTATGGACTGACGCTTTGTGCACTGGTGCGCAGTCATGTTGGAACAGGAAGGGGCCACCCTCAAACTTTTCCCACAGTTAAGAGCATGGAATTGTCCAAAATGTCTTTTGCTGAAGCATTAACAGTTCATTTTACTTGAACTAAGGGGCCCAAGCCCAACCCCTGAAAAACAAACCCACACCATACCCCACCCCCCCATCCCCACCAAACTTTGCACTTGGCACAATGCAGTCAGGCAAATACCGTTTTCCTGGAAACCACCAAACCCAGAATCATCCATTGGATTGCCAGACAAAAGCGTGATTTGTCACTCCAGAGAACACATCTCCAATGCTCTCCAGTGGCAATGAGTCCAGTGGCTGTGTGCTTTACACCACTGCATTAGATGCTTTGCATTGCATTTGGTGATGTAAGGCTTTGATGCAGCTGACAGCCACGGAAACTCATTCCATGAAGCTCTCTACACACTGTTCTTGAGCTAATCTGAAGGCCACATGAAGTTTGGAGTCTGTAGCTTCTGACTCCGCAGAAAGTTTGCGACTTCTGCACACTGTATGCCTCAGCATGCGCTGAACACACTCTGATTTGATGTGTTGCCGTTGTTCCCAATTGCTTCCATTTTGTTATAATACCACTAACAGTTGACCGTGGGATATTTAGTAGTGAAGAAATTTAATGAATGGACTTATTGCACAAATGGCAACCTATCACGCCACCACGCTTAAATTCACTGAGCTCCTGAGAGCGACCCAGTCTTTCACAAATGTTTGTAGAAGCATCCATGTCTAGGTGCTTGATTTTATACAGGTTTGGCCATGGAAACTGGAACACAAGTATTCAATGATTTGGAGGGGTGTCCTAATACTTTTGCCAATATAGTGTGTTTGTGTGTATATGTATAGGCTATATATCATAAGCTATTATAATGTCAAATTGAATAAATGCATTTTTTTTTAAATAAATATATTTAATTGAATTAATACATTGTTTATTAATACATTGTTAGCTAACTGTGGGATTTGTGTATGTACATTTCTGAACTCCATGGACACTGTCACCTCTGATAACAGATCATTCTAAATTGTAATGTAGAATGTAATAAATGTGAATTTAATTAATTACACGTATAAACATTGACAGCTCTATGTGAAAATAATCAGAAACTATATATTTAAGCATTCTTACATCAAACTATGAATTCTATGGACCAATGTGTGTAATGGTTTTGTTTATTACTCCATTATAGTGGATACAAGAATCTGTAGAGATAAAGTCTTTGAACACACAATAGTCTAGTCTTCTAATTGAGGGTTGTTTTCTGATGACTGGTTTTCCTGCAGGCCAGATAGTAGGGCCAGGAGTGATACAGACATCATTTCAAAGAGCAGTCTTTATTCTCAGTTATAATGTGCTGTAAAATAGTGGTTAACTTTATGGAATGCTTTAACAGAGCTCTCTTTATGTGTATGTGTGAATGGAAGGTGGGGTCAGTGGTGGTGCCTGTGGCTCCAGATGGGCTTTTCCCTGCCATTGGCATGCATTCCCTCGGCGAGGAGGTACGGTTGGACCTGCAGGCGGAATGGGGTTCAGAGGAGGAGGACAGCGTCATGATGGTGGACAGCCATGAGGATGAATGGGCACGCCTGTATGATGTCAGAGTCAGCGGCACGGTAAGTGGGGGGTATTGGGGACACTATCGAAAACCAGACCAAATGTGAAGCCAATTTGTTTCAGAATAATTTTTTAATCTACAGGCTCTTGGAAAATGTGACATGTTGAGCGCTGGCATGGTGAAAGACTCTAAAGTAAACCATATTTTACAGTGGTTTAATGGGAAGTCATATATGTTAGGAATTAGTGGTGCTTGCTAAGGCGAGAATCGCTGTTGCCATATCTAGTGTTAGGGATTGTAACAGCCCTCAAACCTCAACCCTGGTGTGGGACTAATCCTGCACCATGTGCATGGACATAAATGATGACGTTTTGTGGCTACTTTCTAAGCAGTCAAATCTAAGCAGCTCATAGATTTGCACTGAAAGAGGTACATGAGCCATATCTAGAGACTTTGTGATGCCATGTTTTGCACAGGGATGTACCAGTCACATTTGCAATACTATGGTATTGCACTATATTCACAGTTCCTAATAAAATTCCCAGAATAGCTTATTCCTTTGTGCCAATTACAGCCACTCCACCACATATTTATATGGCAATGCAGACAACCGGAGCACCGTGACTTGTTTTCCTGGTTAGAGAGGATGATAGCCTTTGCCATGGAATTCTGATTACCACCCACATTTGCTTTTACTGGTAAAAATCAAGTCCTACTTATGTTCTTCTGAAAAGTTTGGGGTCAGTAAGATTTTTTCCCCGGTTTCACAGACAAGCCTTAAGTGTAGTCCCAGATTAAAATGTATGTTTAAGCTGTTTTAACTGAAAGCAACTTGCACTCACATATCTTAAAATATTCTGCCAATATGGATCAGTGATCATGCTGCACTTCAATTTCTCATCAGATTTTCAGTCCAGTCAAATGCTTTCTAGAATCATCCCGCTGCCTACGTTATAAATAGACACTGAAGCTGTGGTGAAAATCAATCACGCTTCATACATTTACTATTTTCTACATGGTCAATAGGACATACGGCACATTATGTGCTTTCCCTTGAATGAAGTTTCACATTATTTTGTGGAAGCCATGAAAATAGAAATCTTTTAAAACATAATAAATATCTTTACTTTCACTTTTGATCAATTTAATGTGTCTTTGTTGAACAAAAGTATGCATTTCTTTAAATCTTACTGACCCCAGTCTTTTGAATGATAATGTTATTGCGATAAAATAAGCTCTGTGTTCTCAGCACTCAAGCCTTTTACGGTTACTTTGATATAATCCTTGCTTGAGGTATTTTGAGTCATCATCTTTCACCGGTTTGCACCAATAAATTATGACATGAATGATGTGAATCCAGAAACCACACATTACTTCACTTCCTATAAGCCATTTACCAAGCTGACAATGTGATCCTTAGAAAAAAACACCTGGAGGAACTCAGTGATAGAGGAGTCTGCCGAACCCAAGCGTATGTGCCGTTGTGACTGAGTGGAGGGAATTGGTTGCTGGAGGCTATGTTTTTTCACCCATAATTCTTCACAGTAGTGTTTAGATGAAGTTGAAAGGAACAAGCAGTCTTGTGTTTGGGTTGGTTATGGAGCAGAGACCTCCCAATAGAGTGAAACTCCAGATCCAAAAGACCAAAAAGTGCAGGGTACAGATGTCCTTTTGGGAAAAGAATGTGAACCCATCATGCTCACCTTCCCATCTGATGCCCTGGACCTTCCGCAGCCTATTAATGCTTTACTGAGGTCATGAAAGCATACAGCATAAGGTGCCGCACTGTCTTTATGCTTTACTGGGCTGATGGCATGAACCAGGCAGCGCAGGCCAGAACTGGCACTAGACCAGCTTGTAAAAACTCAATAAGAGGACTTACGGGGTGCCAGGGAATCTTTTTGCCTGTTTGAAATGTGGTTGAAGGTTTTCTCAGCTGGGCGCCTTCCCTGTGAGTCCTGTTGGCTCGGCGAGAAGGTGTCCCAAGACTTATAGACTCTGCTGATAAGGGCATGTTTTGACAAGATGCCGAATGCCCCATGGTTTAGTTTCCACATTAGTCACCATCAAGCAAGTTTCTTTGAGAATTGGCAATCTCACTACATGATGGATTTTGTGCAAAGCACTTGTCGCCATCAGCGGTATGCTAATAATAAAATGATTCGTTAGTAGGTTTGGTAGCTGAAGTTTGTCTGGCTTTTGGTAATGCCTATCTCCTAAGTCTTAAGGCACGATCTAATGTAAACCAAGACATAAAGTGTTCTTTAGCAGTCTATCACAAGAGGTCCATTTTGTGGTCTGTCTTCAACGTATCCAACATACTGTCTGCAGCTTTCTGAACTCCTCCAGTCATTCCCTCCATATATGGAGCAGCTCTTGACTTTCGGTGATAGTTTCTAGTAGGAACACACATTCATACTGTGGTGGAATAAATTAGAAATGTCTGTCTTTCAGTAAGCCTTTGGAAAAACAAGCACATTATAATATCAGCGTAGATATCAACATCCGTATCTTTGTTAAAAAGGTGCCAGCTGAGTTTTACAGAACTTTTATGTGATGTCACTATAGAATGAAGCAGTGAATTTATTACAGGGACAAACCTTAAATGACCTGGAGCAGATATAGGAAAAATTCACCCAACGATGAAAGCTTATAATTTGAATGTCTTTGGAATACAAAAGGAGACATTAGCACATTTGTTTAAACTTGGTATGTCATCTTGGGATTGACCAAACCCTATTGTCATATTGGTAATTGTGACATGGTAAGCATGAACATACAAAACTGGAAATTAGCATTTTAGGACATAAAAAAAGAAGAAGCAGAAAGTCATAAGGTTTCAAATAACAAGGGTCAATAAATGATGACAGGGTTTTCATTTATGGGGGAATCATCCCTTTAAGTGCTCTTGCAGAAGTGATTACAGTTGCACTAATTTGCCCTGTAAGGCAGTTCTACTTCTGTTCATGTTTACATTTATTGCAATCACAGAGCCACTTCTGTTTAGATAAGAAAATAGCACATTCTGACACGCTTCTAAATGCCATCATAGTGATCATAAACACTCCCTCTTCATGCATGTGATAACAGGGAAATATTTTGATGTGTGATTCTTTGTTATAATAGATTGCGTGAGATATGATTTTTATATACAACACTTTTATAAAAGCTCATCATTGCTTTTCCTTCTATTGAGCGCCCACATAGCTACAATAAACTTTATAACCTCTAAGTTGATGAAAACATAATGCAATGCAGTTACTTCCTCAGATGTGGCCGTCCTAATGGCGGACAAAACATGCATGTCTGAATTTCTCTAACATTTGCAGGTCAAAACCCCAAAACTCCATTCGAGTTTGATTTCGGTCAAATGTTAATATGACGACATGCAAATGTCTGACCATTTATAAAGCCACAATATCAACTTTGGCAACACCGTGTTTAACTAATCCATATCCATTTTTAATATGCTAAGCAACAAATTGGCATATTAGAATAATTTCTGGAAGAATGTGACAATGAAGACTGGAATAACGATGCAGAAAATGAAGTTTGTTTCAAATTGTAAAATTTCACTATATTACTGTTTTACTGTATTTTTGATCCAATAAATGCAGTGAGCATAAGAGACTTCTTTCAAAAACACCCGGGATATCCAGCAGATCACTGCTGTCCAGATGAGATGATTGTTTTCGCTGGAAGATCCCTTTCACAGATGAACTGAAGATTTGCTGACTCCTGCACTTCTCTTTCCAGTTAGCCTGGGTAAAGCCACTAATTAGCCCATTCCCATCTAATTTAAGTGGTCTTTCTGGGTTATTCTGGAAATTCTGGGTTAAATTTAGCATTCGTTTTTTACTGGATCTGGCAACTTTAAATAGTACAATGTCTGTCGCCGTTTCTGGTTAAAATGAAGTATGAAAACAATCACATCATCAGAAAGAGATAATTGCAATCAAATGAAATGGAAAATGGTGGATTAGTATGATTTACTCAGACCCATAAATCGTTAGATTAGCCCTGATATATGTGGCCAACATCTACATCATGCAGTCTTGCATTGAGCAAAATTGAGCAATGAATTGTCACACATAGGTCACCCCTGCCTTTGTATGAGTGTTTGTGTTATGAGGAGGCGTTTGGCTGGCGCCGCTGTGTACGTGCGGTTCTATGCGAACGCATGGCAGAGATCAGTTTAGCTGTTACTACAGCAGAGCCTCTGCCCACCGACTAATCTCCCTACGGCTCCGCGTCCGCCAGACAGCAACCTGGACTACTGCTCGCTTTAACCGGCATACACACACATACACATCCACACCAATGCTAGCTTGCACATACTCACTTCCACGGCCACTTTTATACTCATACACTGACTCACACACACGCTTATGAGCTGGTTGGGAGTGATAATGTCTGAGAATGCTGCCTTCAGAGCAAAGATTTATGGTCATAGCCTCTTTGGCCCTTTGTCTATGGGAAACAGGTTTTTTTCTTAAACACTTTAGCTCAGAGTGTTTGTGGTTTCATCAGGCCTGGCAGTGTTGCTGAGTGTCTGAAACTGAAGGGGTGACTCAAAGGGTTCGGCCCATTACTGTACATTCCCTCGTTTCAGGCAGAGAAATGATTTAATCTTAATGTTCTACACAAGAGCAAGAATGACAGTCCCCAAGCCTTCTGGCGCTGTAGATGTGACTGTGGCCTGGTTCATTCTGGTTAGGCTTTTGGAGCCGCACTCATACAATTAAGTCTGGACGGGAATTCATTATTCATTATCGTTATGGCCGGTTTAGCTGTATTACTGTAACACTAACCACTGTCAGACGTGTTTCATAGTTTTATCTTGAATAAGCTACCAGGGACATCTGTTCCTGTTCTGCTCTTCTTCTTTTTTAACATCCCTACAGCGCAGTTGGATTCATTTTTCTGTATTTCCAGTCTATTTGGAGTTCATCTGATGAACCTTTAGTGTACATATCAATGGACTGTCTTTTTGGTTAGCCTGAGTTCATCTGTTTCCCACAACAGAACGGTTTCAATTGAAACTCAGTGTGTGAGAACACTGGAACATCACTTTACCCCTCAAATGGAACTTGAAAGTGTGAGAAAAAAGGAAATGATGACTTATCTGTAGGAGGGAGAGGCTGTTAACCTGCTTAAACATGTCATTTCCGTTGGGTTTGCATCCTTTTATTATAAAAACAAGTAGGGATGCAGTGATACCGCTTTTTCCAGAACGAGTCCAATACCGATACTTTAATTTTTGGCAGTGTATTTTCATTGCATTTGTAATTTGTAAATATTAGGTAGAGAAGGCAAATGCTAAGGATTTTTTACTGGTCTGGTTGGGTCAGTGGTTCAAATGTTTAGATACCAGTGAAATATCACAATTCTCTATTACAATTTGTGTACTACAGCAAAATCTATTAGCTATACTGTAAATTTAAAACATTATTAAAGACAAGAAAAAAAATCAGTAATAAAATATGAACAAATAATCCAATTACAAATAGCTTAAATTATTCAATATAAGATACAAATGAAATAAACAGCTTTTTTCAGGTACACAATTTTAATAACTAATCAAATGTAAAATAACTGCATACAATCTTCACTGTATAAATGAAATATAGATTAATAATTTTTAAAGGTACAAAAATCATTCAGTCAGAGCGGTGAGTGATTTATTTGTTCTTTTTTGTTTGATTAACATTTAAAACTCAGGCGGCACAGAATATAATAGATAGCCCAGCGTGAGCTCATACATGGGCGGATCTCAATCACCCGTTACCGCACAGCGCGGGGAGATCCAGTGAGAAAGCTTTTGAATTCGCCACATAATTAATAACATCGATACTGCAAGCTCTAGGGGGAAGCGATCAGCGCATAATTCTCTGTTATAAATCAAAGATATCAGATTAAACAGTGCTGACGTGCAAACCAGGAGAAACCATTTTTGCTTTAACAAATTTTGAGGGGTTTCTGTCCACAAGCCATAAACATTCACCATGCATTTAATGTAGTAACACCCCATTGTATTGTGGCTAAATAGTCAAAATAGTCTCTTTTGAGAGTGAAATTCAAGCAAGTTTCAAAGGCTTTCAAGTGCTTCACACTTTTTCCAGCATTTAAAAGCTCTAAATATTATCCAATTTTAATATTATTTTTAATGTGATGATTTGTAAAGCTAAACGTTTAAAGGGGTCATATAATGGTACATGCACTTTTACAAGTTGATTGTCGGAAATGTGTTGGCAGTGCCTGTACACATCCATCCTATAATGATAAAAATCCATCCAGTGTTTTTTGAAATTTCCCTATATTTTCCCCTGTCTCAAATCAAGCCGTTCGACAGTGTGATGACACATCCTCTCCCACAATTATTGATTGACAGCAGCTTTTAACACAGACCCGCCCTGAGCTAGCTAGTAGTGATGGGAAGTTCGGTTCTTTTCCGCGAACCGGTTCTTTTGGACAGTTCGTTTCAATGATCCGGTTTAAAAAAAATGTATCACCTGTTCTTTTACGTCTTTACGTAATGACGTTATTTCTATCATCCCGGCGGATGAAAATACATTCAAACACATCCATATAAAGCATTTGTAATCAAAACTTAGTATAGTAATAACTATTATTGACATCATCATCATCTTGGATACATTTTTTCATTTATGTTTTGCAACAGCACTCAATACAGCCACTGTCGTGCAAACACTGATGTTTTACACGGATTAAATAAACTTACATTGACATAACATATTTATAACATAATTATAACATACTTAACAAATCCTCAGTTCACCCGTGCTCATGTATTCAGCATCAGCTGTCCCACTCCGAGAGAAACAGTTTGGTTACGACGCTATCACGCGTGCTCAGTATCTAAGCTCTCCGGTTTCCAGAATCGAACATGTCCGAAAGATCGAATGTGTCCGATAGAAACGGTTCTTGATTCTGTACTGGTGATCCGAGAACCGTTGCAACCCGGTCGATCTGACTCGAGAACCGCTGTATCAGTGTGTGTGTGTGCTGAGCTGTGAACTGCTGCAAGCTGAATATGTAGTCTGATATCAAACCTACTGTTTTGATTACATTTTGAAATGTGTATCGACTTAGAAATTTAATTTAAAAAAAGCTGTTCCTGAAAATATCATGCATTATTGATAAAACAAATAAATGTTTAATTTGACCGTTTTACAATCCATTGTTTCCAAACTTTAAAATAATACAGTAAAGACAGCTTTGTTATGATGTTTCCAAACGTGATTAGTTTTATACACTTAACCTGGATTTCGTTCCTCTGAACAAATAACACGCATGCGCAGCTCATCGGTTCTCAGTATCGAACGTGTCCGACAGAAACGGTTTTCGATTCTGTACTGCTGATCCGATGATCCGAGAACCGCTACCTTCGGTTACACGCACATGCTCAGTATCAGCTTCTCATGCGTTCATCAGATCTCTCATCAAAACATGTCTCCGTTCAGCTAACGATTGGAGTTTCAACATCTACTTCAAGATATTAGTTTATTTCTAGTCGGAGAGACTGTCACTCATGTCAGAAAGTTACTAACTATAGTAACTTGTGGGATCAGCCCTGATTTGAGACGCAAACTGTTTAGAACGATTCAGTTCGATTTGGTGAACTGGTTTGACCGGTTCACTATAAAGATCCGGTTAAAAAGAACGATTCGTTCACGAACCGGACATCACTACTAGCTAGCATCACAGTCCGCCATT
Organism: Pseudorasbora parva; assembly: GCF_024679245.1. Lineage (NCBI taxonomy): Eukaryota > Metazoa > Chordata > Actinopteri > Cypriniformes > Gobionidae > Pseudorasbora > Pseudorasbora parva. Next base: position 13,487,878 of record NC_090177.1, read on the forward strand.
GTTGATACGCTGGAGCAGAATGGCGTCTAAACGATTGTGGTGTTCTGTTCTTGGGTGTAATAACGAACACAGCAGTCATTCGGATGTTCCTAAATCCGTTTTGTTTTCGAAGGGAATATTCCCCCCGATCAACATCAGTGCTTTCATGTTTGCAAGAATCATTTCTCACAGACTGCTTTATAAACTAGAGTCAATATAAAGCAGGTTTTGCTAAGAAGCTGCTCCTGAAAAAAGGATCGGTACCAACTATTCGTGTTCCTGCTGCATCTCCAGAAGAAGTGAGTGTAACATTTGAATCGCCTGCACGCTTTATGATGAACTTAATTTTCGAAATTCGTTGGGACCATCATCTTGTTCCGGTTCAAATTGATACGGTTGCACAGATGTGTCCTCACAGACTCCCGTTGACATTCTTTCTCTAAAATATACCCTCAACTGTTGTCAAGGCAACACTCCACGCGTGTTGTGTCAAACCTCCCCCCAGAACAGGGGTGAGCAAAGCTCATTATCATTTCAAGTACTCACATGCACTGATATGGCTTGCTGAAAACAGAGCTGTTTTTGACCAGGTAAAAATAGTGTTTTATAATACTAATGAGAATTTTGAATTAAAGTATATTATAAAGTTTTCTTTTAGACACAAAATGATATGTGTACAAAAATGGCATTATATGACCCCTTTAAAGGTGTAGGCCACTTTGTGGCAAACAAGCACTTTTATTTAAAAAAAGACATGAAATTGCCACTATAACCAGTAAATGACGAGCAACAGAGGAGCACTTATTGACTTATTAGCAATTTCCACTCCTTAATATATGAGAAAAAAGTAGGAAGTTGCAAAGTCTCACGAAAATCATACTTTTCTCCAAACTGTGACTGAATTACCCAGAAAACAAGTAAAGAGTGCTTCTTTTATTATCACACAATTTTCCTATACAAATTAGGTTTTTCACATTACTATTGTTAATAAATGTTAATTTTATCTGCGTATTATCACCATAGCAGGTGGAAATTTAGCTGTTAGCAGTTATGGTCTTGTAACCAACTTCAGATATGTTTAGCATTCGGGGCTAGAAACCAGATGCTTGTGGTTCAGTACCCATAAGATCCATCACCATTGTGTTTTTGAGCAAGCCGTTCAACCCCAGGTTAACCCGAAGCTCTCAGTGCCATTCTGTTGTGAAATTACATGAAAGTTGCGAAAATAAATAAATTCCTGACCTTGTCGGAACACAGCAGTGATGCTCATTGCGGCAGATTTTTGGGTAAGGAAATTGTTTTGTGACTACTAATTTTCAGGTTTTTTTGTTTGTTTCTAACTTCTGTTAACTTTACATCAGTGCCTGATTCTTATAGCCAACATAAACTAACAATGATCAATATATTTTTACAGCATGCATTAATCTTTGTAATGTTGATTAAAATAGTTGCTTATTCTTCATTTGTTAACTAATGTAACTAATGTTTACACTTACAACGTTTGATTTTTAAAATGTCACTTTTGATACTGATATTAAGTGAATAAATGGTGCCTGTTCATTATGTCATTTTAACTAATAGAATATTAAGAGAAACTTACCAAAGAAATAAGCAATTAAAATGTAATTTAAGAATGGTTTCATCATCTCTGATTTTTTTATTTTTTGAATATTTCAGAATAAATATCTGGCTAAAAGTGAATAACATGCTCTGAAAATCCTTTTACATTTTTGTATTTTTTTTTTGTGAGCCATTACAATTTTGGGTATTGACAGAAAGGTCAAATATGTAGCAGACTATTTTTAACTCCTCTGTAATTTCAGCATGAACTAATCAAAAGGAAACCAAAAGAATTTTGTGGTTGATATTATCTATTCTAAACTTTTTTTCTTTTTTTTGGAAGATGTGTGCAAAGCTATCTAAGTATTTAAATGTCTTTTCTCAGGCTATGTCCAAAACAGCATCAGTTGCAGCAGTACTTTCGCATGAGTGAATGATTATGGTTGGGCAACATCTTCCTTGCTGCAATAACTGGTAGTGATGGTTAGATTTATTAAAAGGTGGTGAAAGAATCCACAGACCAGGCCACCATTAAGATTTCCAGCTAAACATTATTGGTTTAATTTTGAAGAAATGCATTGGGCTCAGTTTGGATTGTCATTATATTCTGAGTTTGCATTCTCCTGTTTTTATTCATGTTGAGTAAATGCTTACTCACATTTAGTCTAGAACTACAATAACTATAATGTTCACATAGAGCACGCAATGCATCAGCACTTACTCCCGATTTATTTCAACATGGGGACAGGAGAGGTGTCAGTCAATAAATAGGAAAGAAAAGTAACTTGTACTTATTTTTTTTAAAAAGTGAATATTAAAAAGTAAAGATATTTAGTTGTGATTTTAAAAATAATGCTTGTTACATGAAGAAAACAAAACAAAAACATAACTGGTACCAAAGCTGGTAATTTTAAAGGAATAGTTCACTCAAAAATGAAAATTTCCCTATAATATACTCGTCCTCAAGCCATCTTAGGTGTATATGACATTCTTCTTCGTCATGGAGTTCATTCATTAAGTTGTGTGAACACCGCATGGCATCCATATATGTCCACGCACATGCGCACTTTGTTCAAAGAGGCAATATTGGGATTAAGGTGTTTACATGCCTTTTTAATGCAAGTATTATCGGCATACATATGCTAATGAAATTATGCTTACTGCGATTATAGGTGAGAAAATAGCATTTTTGTCAATGACTACATATGGATGGGATTTAGAACAATGATCAAAACAGATTAAGCAGATCGAGTCTATCAACCCCCAAATCTTCACAGTCCTATATTAGGCATTAGGCAGTTTTGATTTATATGCTGTTTAATGTTGATGATTGCGTTATATTACATATATCACATCACTTGATTCTGCGTCTTTTTAGTCTGTGTTTTAATCAGGAGATTCAGCACTCTTTTAGAAAATGCGTAATAGCGCCCCCTGCCATATAACAGTGAAAACATGGAAACTTGAAAAATTCTGTCAATGGTGGGAAAAGAGTTAAATAACAGGGATAGTTCACCCAAAATGTCATAATTTACTCACTCTCATGTTGTACCAAACCTGAATGGATTGCTTTCTTCTGCAGAACTCAAAAAAGATATTATAAATAACTTTTGGGTCCAAAGCAAGATTAAAGCCCACTTACTTTGATTGTAAAGACAAAAAAATCATTAGGATGTGTTTCAAGCTATCTTCTTTTATCTTTTATCCTTTTTTTGGGTATCCTTATAAGCTTCTTTTTCTTAATGCAGGGCTCCTTCAGAAAGTCATGCTGGCTTCCACAGCCAGGAGCGGCACAATTATCTTAATCTTTTTAACTTGTCTTGGCGTCTTAAAAACGTGCTAGAGAGACATGCACTAATGGTCAAAGAGATCCATCAAGTGAATATTTACGTAGAAAAATAATTAAAAACAGTGCAGACTGACATGTTTTTGCTTTCTTGCTGCTAGACACAGCTGAGTGGACGTGATCTGCTGAACTTCTTTTAACTTGAAATCAAGGCGTAGACAGATGAACAAATGTTTCGACCTCTAACTGTATCTTTTTGTGTGTAGGAACAGTGGCTGTTCCTGGAACAGTGGCTTTATTATTTGACCTGCTGGGCACCAGTGAATGTCATGGAGATGATGATGTGAAAGTAGACATTAATGCGTTTCTGTGGAAGCAATTATGTGTGTTGTGCACTGGTGACTCCACCATTACAATGTGTTTTTATAGTACTCGCAAAATCTAAAGGAAAATTAGATTCTTTATCTCACAACCCTTTTACTCAAAAAAATGTATTAAATTAATAAAAAATTATTGGATGGGTATTTTTCTGCCTCATCTTGTCCTAAAATATTTTAAAGGGTACATAACACACAGTTTCAACCAATCTCATTTTAATCTTGAGTACCTATAGAGTAGTATAGCATCCTTCATATCGCCAAAGAGTATTTTAGTTTTATGATATTTATTTTTAAAAATAGATACGCTGTACCGATTCTTTCCGAAAACAGCCAAACTCGTGGTGGAGGACTGCAATGGACAGAGCATGAGCACACACACACCTATGACACACAAACACACTTGCAGAACTCTTGCTACTCTGGAAAAGCAAACTGCATCCACTGTTTCCTTAACTCTGGGGTATTTGGGAAGCTGAACAAGGTTATCTTTCCCTCACAAGTAAAACCACACTTCTTTAGTGACATTGACTGTTTACATCAATAATGCATTGATAATGTGATTATTTCTAATAATTGGAGTACGGTCTTAATCACAGTAAGATATTTACATGACACGAACTGAAGTCCTCACTCCAGTTTACATGCAATTTTAATTATTCGCTACTAAGTTATACCACACTCAGATAGGCATACATTATGCATGTTACCGGCTTTTTTATTCTACTTGCATCAAATTCAAAATACATATTTATGGACAGACTGGATATTAATCGATCCTGCGATGAACATCACAATGTTGGGTTTGCCTAGGCTGTGTGGATGAAGACGGGCTGTGTTGACAGAATTTAGTGATTTGGAGAAGAGAACTTCAGTATAATGTCATGGAATTCATTCATTAAGTTGTTTGAACAATGCACGGCATCCGTATACGTCCACTCACGTGGACTTTGGTCAATGCGGCCATATTGCGATTGAGGTGTTTACATGCCTTTTTAATGTGATTTATAATTGCCGCATGGAATATGTTAATGCGATTATGCCTACTGCGATTGAGATTTTTATCAAATTATTGTTTACATAAGGTTAAGTTTAATTGCAATATTGCCAAAATCCAATTTTAATCGCATATGAGGGTGCATTTGAACGCACTGATTGTTGATTTCATGGTCTAAAAACAAAATGACAGTGCTGCCGATGGCTTGCGTGACCCAATGGATCGCGCTCTTGCTCTCGCTCTCGCTCTGGTTGATGTGCCATGCGCTCATCCAGGATAAGCAGCCATACAAGCAATTCCACCCTTTATGAAGTCATACAGTCAAATAAATTTTTTTGGCCATTTTTAGCATGAGAATCCAACTCTTTTTTTAAGTGTAAATAAGTCAGAATACATTAAATAGCATTTTACCCCCCTCCCTCCTTTAAGAATTATACTAGGATATTATGATGTAAACATGACTATCATAGACCGTATGAAGTCATTTTGTTCAGCTTTTTTAGGACGGGATTCCCATCACTCAACTAACGGAGTCTGCATGTTGAGGCTTTTAATATATTGTTGGCAATTAGACAAGCAGCTGAATGCCAAGTTCAGCTTAACACTCTGAAGAAAAAAGTGGATTAAGAATAAATTGTGTTTAGACTATTTTAAAGGCTGAAGATAAGTGATGAACGAGACAAACACCTCAGTGGCTCCACTTGTGGGCGTCTCCCTCTTTGTGTCCTCCACATTCTCTGCACTGTGACAGGAAGTTGTGGGGCTTGCTCGCAATGTTGCACCTGTTGCCGGGGCAGCAGGTCAACAAAACAAGCTGCCGCCCCGACGCAGGTCTGGGGATGGTGCCGTTCGAAAGCATGTCGGATCTGTCAGCGCTGTCATCCATGCATGCTGGGAGTTGTTGAGAGCTGTTAGGAGTGGTATAAAGGTAGACAACCTCCCCATTACTCAGCATCATGGAGGCAGGAATGTGTGACTAGGTGTGATTTTTGCCTCCATCCTTAAATGAGCAGGCAACTGTCCTGGCACGAAAACTTGATGTTGAAAAGAAGAGTTGGGTGAATGCAGAAAAAAAGTGCCACTTTGCGTCTATATAAACCAAAACACAATTAATACTGATTAATTGGATACCGCTCTTCGGTGGGCGCATTCTCCAGTGAGCATCGGGAGATGAGAAGAGAATAACTTCTGTTTGAGAAATACGCGTTCCTCAATGTTGAACATTGATCAATTTAGTTGGATTGATCAAGCCTGCTTTGATCAAAGTGATGCCTGATTGTTTGCAGAATTGTGCATCTTACTTTCTGTAGTTCATCAGTGTTTATGATGTCAGTTTGGGATATTCTTGGACAACTGACAGCATTCTGTTCCTGCCCGTTTAATGGCTGTGTCTGCCTTTTGCACGCATGTTTCTGTGTTTTACAAAACGTGTGGTCATGACCAGCGTGAGGCCCCTTGTCAGAGTCTCTGCCTGACCTGCAGTCATTTACCGGTGTAAACAAAGATACCAAAGGTTGTTGTAAATGGAATCAGAGAAATCTTTCCATTGCACCAATAAAGCGCTGATTCTGTCGTTGCAAATGGAAATTTCTAAGTAATTAATGACAACCAGTTGCAATCTGAAAGTAATCATGATGCTTTGTTGTGAGTTTAGAAGCTTTGCTCACAGAGCTGTGGGGCCAGAAACAGAACATAAGAGAAAGGTAGGAGCATTTTTAGCCATCATAGGCATGTGTTTCTGTCTAGTTATCTATCTGTCTAGTTTGGCAGCTCATTAGTAGGGGTGCACCAATATGAAAATATTGTCCGATACCGATAACCCATAATACTTTATGTTTGAAAGTCGATAACTGATATATTCTCCAATAAATCTAAATCCAAGTTTGGATATACTTTGTAAGCCTGATTATAAAAATAGAAGGCTCACCATTAAAAGTTATGCCCCAAACGCTTCAACATAAATAAAACTATACAATACAATTTTTTTTTACAAAAGAGTAGCCTAGTTTAAACCAGTGCAAGATTCCTTAACTTTTAAAACTTTCTTGAATGTGTGGAACGACATTAGGGTGAGTCATTAATGACATCAATTTCCTTTTTGGGTGAACTAACCCTTTAACATGAACTGACAATGAATGAACAATACTTCTACAGGATTTATTATCTTAGTTAATATTAATTTCAACATTTTCTAAGACATTTTTAAGATTCAAAGTTGTATCTGTTAACATTAGCTAATGGACTGTGAACTAAAATGAACAAATATTTTATTAACTAACATTAACAAAGGTTATTGCTCTCTGTTATTTCATGTTAGTTAGTTAATTTATTAACAAATGAGACCTTATTTTAAAGTGCCACCAAAAAAAATCGATTGCCTTCCAAAAAAAACCTATACATTAAAATATTTAAATAATGACAACATTACTTGGGCTATAATGAAGCAAAATCCATGTTCCATGGATAAATAAAACAAAATAGCATATGCAGATAATAAGGAAGTTATTTTAATAAAACCATGTTGTTGATGAAAATAAAACAAGAACAATAAAAGTGCTCGTTAGTAATAACGCGTCAATGTTTAAAAAACAAAACACTTTTTAATATTACAGGAATAATAAAGATCTTTAAATGTTATGGTTTTACCCGATGGGTGAACTGCTAATATTTGATGTTACGGGAGGAATAATATTTACGTTGTCATTTGGAGTGTTGGAGTCTGTAGGTCACGGACAGACTGCAGGTCCAATAACCAAGAGATTACTTCAGCACAATTCATTACTCACTGATAGGCAGTTGCTTTCAAGTGGTCCCATGCCAATTTGTGTTTGTGTTCTGTAGTCTGAAGACTGTCAAAATTTTTCTAATTACAACGTGGTATGCAGCATTGAGCAATGACTGGCATTTGCACGTCGCAACTGAAGTGATTGACATCTTCAGTCATTACATGCACCTTCTTAAAGCTGCACTATGTAACTTTTCCATCCACCAGAGGGCGTCTATTCAAAATAAAGGCATTGCTTGATGATGCCAAGTTTCAGCTCGGAATTTTGGGATTCCCTCACAGCCAGTGGAAAAGAATCAGGATAGGACTCGGGCAGAAATTATGTTCATGAATGTGATTATTAGCATTAATGTAGTATGAAGCAGAGCAGGACCGAGTGTTGAGGGAGCTGAGCGATTGTTACACAACACATGACTCATGAGCAGCGGGACTTTTATTATGACGGGACCCATTTCCGCTTTTCCGGTCATGAGTATGAGGTAACGCAGCTCGTTAATCATATTAGATATATTTAAGTGTGTTTAAAATGATGTCATGACGTTACTCTGTGCGTTCGCTCAGCGGAAATATATGATAACGCAGATATTACACAATTGACAGGCGACTCCCTCAGACGTCCCGGTTCATTAGTTAAAATAGCAATTTTCTCACAATTTACAAATAGTTGGAAACATTTGGGATATTGTAAGAACTCAACTGAACAAAGGATTTATATATTATATTAAAAAATATATATATTTACATATTAATAAATTATGTGCATCTGAATGAAGTTCCAGGTAAATATTTTCCCCTCAAAAAGGCCCTGCTTGCGAGGTAGTACTTTTTCAAAGTTCAGAAACTTTCAGGGGTGGACTTGGCAGATCGAAATGCTGATTGATTGAGTTTACACAGTATTTTGATTGGTCGACTCGACGCAGCCTTTTATTTCACACAAGTCTGTTGCGGTGCGTGCAGAGAGTCGATTGCTATTCGAATCTACAATCTAATTAAAAAAATACAACCAACGGGCCAACGATAAGGTTCAGGCTTTATTATATTTATTTGCAAAGGACGAAATCCAGTGGGAACTGTAAAGTCGACGCGCGCAGCAGTCTTACGTCACCGGACTAATCTTCACGGTACTTTAGACCGCGATGGAAACACAGACAGCAGCAGGTCTGGCGGAAAAAGAGTTCCTGGGAAAAAGGTTCCTGGGACAAATTGCTATGGGTAATTTCGGTGGAAATGGGGCTTAGGTTTTAACTTGAAGTTTTGACAGTTCAAGAATGCCTTTGATAACCAGTCTAGTTTTGGGGTTTTAATTGAATGTTCCAAAAGTGCATAAGATGTCCAAAGAAACCATTTGGGTAGGCAGTTTATTAGGTTTGGCCACATTTTTGCCCCTCTGATAATTTGAACAGACATATGATGCCTAAAAATGTTATAGGCCTCTCTCCATGTTTAAACTAAAGTGCTGAAGATTTGGTCTTTGAATTGAATGTTTGAGCATGCATTAGGCAAGGCTAGAGATAGTCTGTAGGAAATGGCTCATACTTGCATGAACAACATTTCACCATCTTAAAATCTGATTAAACCTCATAATCTTCCACATCCAGTCACAACAGTGTAAGACCTTCATTCAAGTGATTTCCTAATATTGCATATAAATATATATAATTATAACAGAAAATTGACCTCTTGCTACGTCAAAATTGTTCCTTTGGTGAATTTCTTTTTGTAGGTGGGGCTGTCAATACCACTCACATGTCTGTAATTGAAAGACCTTGCCCCACCCTCAGTATTCCATAAACTTATTTAAGACATGTCAACCTTTTTGTCTTCTCTAATAATCTTATTATGTCTATCTCTGCTAACACACCTGATGGAAAAAATCAGTGTGTCATCACTCCTGGTTGTTTGAGTTTGCCCATACTTGATTTGATTTCTTGTAGATTATTCTTCTGAATACTCTTTTCTAACTGCCTTGAGCTTAAAACAGCACTCACTTAAAGTATATTATATATTTTATATATATATATATATATATATATATATATATATATATATATATATATATATATATATATATATATATATATATATATATATATATATATATATTAATAATAATAATAATAATAATAAATTTTATTTATAATGCACTTTATATTAAACAAAATCTCAAAGTGCTACAGAATTTAAAAACAAAAACAAAACAATCAACAACAATAAATAAATAAAACCGAAAAATAAAATAAAATAAATTAAACAAGTAGCAAGTCAATTAAAAGTCAATTAAAAGCTCTGCTAAAAAGGTGGGTTTTAAGACCACGCTTAAAAGTATCTATAGTCTGTGGAGTCCGCAGGTGGTCAGGGAGAGCATTCCACAGACTGGGGGCTGCAGAGCAGAAGGCCCGATCCCCCATAGTACGGAGATTGGCTGTGGGAGTTTTGAGGCGATACAGGGAAACAGAGCGGAGGTTACGAGTGGCTGTTTGTGTGGTGAGGAGTTCCTTGAGATAGGAGGGAGCATCACCATGGATGCACTGGTGGGTAAGGAGAGAGATCTTGTACTCGATCCTGAACGACACAGGAAGCCAGTGGAGTGATTTTAGAATGGGGGTGATATGGTCGTATTTGCGCACCCTCATGAGGATCCTAGCAGCGCTGTTCTGAATACACTGCAGCCTCTGGAGATTTTTGCTAGGGATGCCAATAAGGAGCGCATTGCAGTAGTCCAGCCTGGAGGAGATAAAGGCATGGACAAGCTTCTCCGCATCAGCCAGTGATAGAATATATATATATATATGCCCGCAGGTGATTTCATTTTTTTCAGTTTAAACATATTTATAGTTAAAAATATTTAACGCAATTAACGCAGCATCCATTTTTTTCTGTCATCCTTTGGCTAGCCATTATATGATTACGCTCTTATTCATGCAAATGCCATTGAAGCATTACAAGACAAAAGAGAACGCACTGTCTGTGAATGTCCTGGGTGCGTCTATTTCCTAGGTTGTGAATCAGTATACCATATACATAAATGTGGCCAACTCCCTGATCAGTGCCCTGACTACTGAACTAGGGTGCTGATTGAGTTAGTTAAATAACACCTTAAAGGAGCTTAAAATAGTTGTGGAGAAAATTAGATGCCTGTGACGGCATCAGATCTGCATCATGTCTTGCAGTGACAGATCTTAAAGGAACAGCAGCGACTAATGATGCCTGTCATTAATGTTAATCAGAACAAAGGTAACACAGAAGACTGCACCTTTAGTAAGGAGTTGTTCTATTTATGCAGTGCAGACAGTTTGATCATTTCAATTTTAACCTCAACAATTTCTGTATATTTCCTACCTCTTAGATGGGTAAGAAGGCTACAGGTATAAAATGTATTATAATTAGGGATGCTAATTTTGTTTAATTTTCCCGACCGACAACCGATTTTCATTAATCGTTTATTAACCGTTAACTGATAAGATTATAATATTGAATTGGCATTACATAAAAATACAATTGACGAGTGTCTGTGACCCGTTTAAAAGTCCTTTTTCGCGTGTTTATTTCATTGTGCAAACAGCAGAACATACAGAACAGCTCAACAACAGAACATAGATTCACCCTAGAGCCCTGCATTTATGCCTGAGCCCAAGGAGACTTTTTTTTAAACCCCTAGGGCCGGGCTTCAGGCCAATTTTCATGTCATACCTAAAACACAGGACGGACTTCGGACCTTTTTTAGGCTTCTCCTTCGTTTTATATTTATTTTATTAATTAAAAGAAACAATGAGATGTGCCGCGCTGGTCTAAACAACATGAGACCATAGTAGCTTAACATGAGACCATAATAGCTTAAGCGACTGTGAAGACATGGCTCTCACAGGGTTATAGATTCTGCGCCAGCAGCAGCGTGCGTTTCTTCAGTGCAGCTGTTAGAGTTATGGCCTTTTTACAACTGGTTTCTTCATTCGTTTTCTCTGACCAGGTATCTATCTGATTGCGAAACGACCAGGAGAAGGCCTAAATGCCTTCCAAGATTCTTTCGAGACATATATAATTCCGATAAACAAACCAATTCAGGTGGTGTCTGAAAGCATTTCAGACAAAACCGGACAAGTGTAAATGTATCGTTTAAACCACGTGTAAATATTACTCCTGGCAAATGGCTAAAAAAATAAACGTGTGTAAGAGCGTGTTATGTTGTAGTCAGCTTACATTGTAGTTAGCTTTCGTTAGTTTTCGTGAACTCCGTTAAATATATATAGGCTATACCGACGGAATTGAAGATCTGATTTATATTCATTTCGCGGAGATGTAAGGTATAAGACAAACTGTATGATCTTTTATTTTTTTATTTGTTTAGATTGTTTTCGTTGCGAGCAGCATCAGCCTGCCTTAGCTCGTCAAAAATGCCTTTTTACTGTGGAGGTAATATTATAGTAGGCTAAATTTAACTAACATTGTGACATCGTAACTAACATTGTTTCTGACCATGTCCATCCCTTTATGACCGTCATGTACCCATCCTCTGATGGCTACTTCCAGCAGGATAATGCACCGTGTCACAAAGCTCAAACCATTTCAAATTGGTTTCTTGAACATGACAATGAGTTCACTGTACTAAAATAGCCCCCACAGTCACCAGATCTCAACCCAATAGAGCATCTTTGGGATGTGGTGGAACGGGAGCTTTGTGTCCTGGATGTGCATCCCACAAATCTCCATCAACTGCAAGATGCTATCCTATCAATATGGGCCGACATATAGTATTTTGGCTTAACGTTTTTGCTTAGTATTTTTGTGGAAACGATGCTACATTATATTAATTTTTTTAGGATTCTTTGATAATTAGAAAGTTAATTTGAACAGCATATATTTGTAATAAAAATATTGTGTAATTTATTGAAACGTCTTAATAGTCACACTCATATGTAATCAATTAAATTAATCCTTGCTAAATAAAAGGTTTAATTTATTTAAATAATTATAAATGAACCAAGGTTATCTTTCATGAAAATATTTAATTTAGCCAGGTTTGTTTGGAGCACAGCTTTCCTGATTTTGCAAAACTACTCACAGCCAGGCTGACTTGTTGGATACATTTGGTTTTAATCTGAATAACCTTTAAACTGACCAGATAATTCACCTGAGCAAACCGTTAACATCTCTAGATTACAACATTTGTAATGATGTCTCCTGCTCTATAATGTATCTAAATTAAGTCTTGATTAAGTCTATGATGTGTTCTGCCACAGCTTCTGGAATATGTTGGGAAAGGGAAGAGCATCATGGACGTGGGTCTGGCCCAGGCCCGGCAGCCCCTCACAACACGGAGTCACTACTTTGAAGTGGAGATTGTGGATTCCGGAGAGAAGTGCTATATCGCCCTGGGCCTGGCAAGAAGAGTAAGTCAATTGTGTTATTATTATTATTACTCATTTAAAAGTTACTTGTGGTTAAAAGTGTTCCCCAAATCATTAATGAAGAGAAGTGCATCCACACATGCACAACACATCCCATCATTCATTATATTCTCTAAATACTTGTCACATTGAGCACAACAGCATTTAGTTTTGGTTTTTTTTTTTGAAGGTATTTTTTGGCAATACTTGATTCAGGTCTTTTGATCAAATTTCTAGTGGTTTTGGTCTGAACAAGAACGGATGTGTAGTAAGCTCTGGATTTACACCAAGATTTCAAAAGCGGTTCCACAACATTGTGACCTCATAACAGTTACAGTTTGACATGCCCTGAGGTGCAGTATGCAAAAAGAATTGCGGTTTAAGAGAATCACCTTACTGTCAAGTTAAAATGAATAGCTCACTTATCTGTCATCATTTACTCATCCTCAAATTTTTCCCATATGACTTTGTATTTTGCTTTCGCAGTGGAGAAACTTTTCATGGTTCTTATAGATATTGGCGGAAGTACCTGCTTTTTGGCGCAAAAACTTTTTTTATTAGAAACATATCTCTCAAGTATATTCCCATTAATATTTACAACTTTTTAGCACACCAGGGTGACTATGACCATGGAATTGTATAATTATAATAAAATTAAGTATAATTATGAGGAAACACAAAGGTCAAATTCATTTAATCATCCACCACACCAAAGAATATAGTTCTGATGTGCAGCAAAAGATTGTTGAGCTTCACAAAATAGAAAGTGGTTGTAAGTAAATCCCTATTTCAGGGCAATAATTAAGAAGTTCCAATCAACTTTAAGAATCTTACTGGAAGAGGACGTGTGTCTATATTGTCTAATGCACGGTGAGGAGGAGAGTTTGAGTGGACATAGACTCTCCAAGGATTCATTTGAACATATGTGAACGCTGCCATCCAAACCCTGGTGCGCACCACACAAGCAGACCGAGTCCGCTAAAAAGATGGGTTCAGTACATTATCATTATCATTATCATCAATAATCAGTACAGACGTCTCTTTGCAGCAGATCTTCTTTTTGCATACAATGGAGGAAATGCTGGTGCTGTTTTCAGCGTTTTAAACATTATATGAGCTCTTCTTGAGTTCTCAGCTTCTAATAAAATAAAACCATATGTACACGTGTTTAATCCACCACACAGCATTGTTTTGAATGTTCGGTAAGCAAGCTCCGTTGTGTAATATACGTCATAAAAGCCGACCAATCAGGTTGTGAACTTCTCCCTTTGCCTTTGGTTCAGTATTTCTAGGTTCGCTGTTAAAAATGCCAGTGTGAACGCCAAGCAGACCAGGACTAAATGTTTTGTTTTAGTTTTTTGGTCCGGACCAAACAAACTGAACTACGAACTAAGTGTAAAAGCACCCTAAAAAATTCTAACAACCCTATAAATCACCTCAAGTTGTTTAAGAGGGATTCAAGAAAAATCTTCCTAGCTCCAGCATATTCAGTTGTCAGACACCACTGGATTTTCAAAAGGGACCTTGTTCTGTGGTCAGATGAAACAAAAAAATTAGCTTTTTGGAAGAAAACCCACCAGATGTGTTTGGTGCAAACAGGGATAAAAAGTACCCCATGCCGATGGTTAAGTATAATGCTGGGTCTTTAATATTGTGGGCCTATTTTTGTTGATGGAGTTCCTGGACATCTTGTTCAGATACATGGAATCATGTATTCCATCAAATACCAACAGATAAAAAATCTAAACCTGACGGCTTCTGCTAGAAATCTTATAATGGGCCGTGGTTGGATCTTCCTCAGGACAATGATCCAAAACAAACATCAAAATCAACACACAAATGTGTCACTGACCACAAAATGAAGCTTCTGCCATGACCTGAACCCTATAGAAAATTTGAAAATGAGTGGGGTGAACTGAAGAGAACCAACATGGAGCTGGGAATCTTACGGATCTGGAGAGATTCTGTATGGTGGAACGGTCTCTGATCTCTTGTCAGATGATCTTCAAACTCATCAGGCATTATAGGAGAAGACTCAGACCTGTTATCTTCGCAAAAGGTGGTTGCAAAACAATTTTTAATAAAAGGTAATCAATAATTATAGCCAAAGTGTTTAAAGGTTTAGTTCACCCAAAAATGAAATTGATGTCATTAATGACTCTAATGTCGTTCCACACTCGTAAGACCTCCGCTCATCTTCAGAACACAGTTTAAGATATTTTATATTTTAGTCCCAGAGCATATGCAGACTATACACACTGTACTGTCCATGTCCAGAAAGGGATCAAAAATACATTTTGGTCCAAAAATAACAAAAACTATGATTTTATTCAGCTTCAGTCTGCTCTTCCATGTTTGTTTTCAAACCTCAAATAAAGATTCAAACCACTATGAATCAGTGAATCGATCAATGATTCGGATCGCCAATGTCACGTGATTTCAGCAGTTTGGCGCGTGCGTGTGTCTGTGCGTAATATACTGTTTTGGTGCTGTGGCATGACAAATTGCTCTGGTGCAGCTCTGCTCGAGAAGCAGTAGTGAGCGTAATTAATGACATCATTCTCATTTTTTGGTGAACTATCCCTTTAAATGACAACCAGCTTGCATCACTTTAGAGTTCCTACTAGATGCAACCAGGAAAATAGCCTTATGGAAAATTTGTTTCCTGGAGACCACCCTGGTGGCTAGTTCCTATAAAGCTGTTCGAAAGCCCCTATGGTGACCAGTGACTGTCAAGTTCCAAAAATGCATCATAAATGTAGTCCGGGTGGCTAATGTGCAATATTACAAGTTTTTGTTAAAGCCATACAAAGTCATTATATGAGCAAGAGACCAGATTTCGAAGACATTATTTACTAACAATCCTCCCCTCTGGCATTACTCGCAAATCTCAGAATATAATGTGATTCATTGGACTACCTTTTAGGGTGTTTTATGGTGCTTGCTCATTTTTGGCCCTTGACAGCCCTTGGTCACGTTATATGAATAGAGCAGCTTGAACTTTGTGATAATGAAATGAAAGAAATTCATTCAGGGTTCATGACAGTATTATTTTAGTATTATTTACATACTATTATAGTTGTATTAATAGTTTGTATAATTAGCTGTTTTTTAACCATACTTTTGCCATTTTAAACACCAGGGTCATTTAACAATAAAGTTATCTTAATAGGCTGATAGTTTTTGTTAATAGGCTTTCATTCAGCTGGCAAAGCTTCAGAATTTAAATTTGTTAAAAATGAAAAAGAAAAAAAAATCCAGGTAAATTTCTCAGGTTTGGCCTTAAAGAAAATATTTGCTTTATTCCTGTTTTCTGCTTCTGCATATTATAGTGCCAATTGGATAAATTATGCAGCTATAATTGTGTGGGTGTGTTGGTATGGATGTCAAGAGTGTGGTTTGTATGTGTAGTAAAAAAATGTGTTCTCTTGTGTGTAATATATGCGAAAGAAAAACGCTCTCACAAATCCAACCACTGTGTGCACCAGTGGAGTTTTGCTGGCATTTGATGGGGAAAATTTGGTACTGTGCCCAAACAAAACAAAATCTTACCGAAAGCTTATTTTTTGAAATATAAACCTCAAATTTGGAACACAACATAATGCTTTTTTAGCAGTTTTAGGGTATATATTTTATATACATTTTCATTAACTTCAACAATATTCTGCCAATGGTTTTCTTTAAAATGAGACCTTACGTCTATGCTCCCAAGCTTCAAATTTCATGTAATAAATAATCATGTAGTGATCATGCAGGGTTGGAACAGGAACCTGACCACTGTGTTCTTCTCTCTTCCTTATGTTCCGTTACGAGGCCGTGAGGAAAGTGGAAGGTAATTAGGTTGGAAACTGCAGACAGTAAACAAGTCTGTTGTGTCGAATCGTGCAAGGCCATTGGTTGCTCAGAGAAACTGAGAGAAATGTGTGTTCGTTTTTTCAGATTGTGACTTTCTGGAACTTTGCATCTGTGTTTCATTACATATCAAATATCAGGTAAAGCATAGCTGCCTAATTACTGTTTACTCTCATTAGATGTGTACCCTATTCCCTGCTTCCTGTCTGGAGAGACGTTTACAAACTATGTAGTTGTTAATTGTTAGAACATCAGGTGTGCGAGTCACCTCTACTGCGGTGGGAACATCAGATGGACTGAATTATAAGCCAGTCTGCTCTCTGATAGTCCCGGATTCGGTCTGAATATGATGGCGGATGTAGAGAGGAAGAGCCGAGCTCTTATCTGCAATCAGTGAACCCTCACCCCCTGTGAACGGGGACTGGAGTTGGCCGTACAAGCTTGTGCACATGCATCCGAAATATACACTGGGTTGCTAGGATGCAAGACAAAGATTTTCTGGGTTCTAACAAGGGGCGGAGGTGCGTACCGGAGCCTCAGCGGCCACGTCTGCGCGAATGGGTCCGGCCCTTATCACCTCCTGACCTTCCGTTCTCGCACCAGCCCTTTCCTCTGCTCTCATCCGGCACCGCAGGCTTTGGTTTCAGCTAGCTCTCTAGCACTTCCCATGGAGCGTTCGAGGGAGTGTGTGTTCCTGACCCTGGTGTCCTCGTTTATTTTGGAAACATTCACAAGTGGAGATTAACTCTTGGAAGTGTTCAGTGAGGAACACAATAGTCTTTCTGTCACCAATCCATCTGACCTGTTCCAGTGCTCCATTTTGCCGTATGTTTGGGTGTTTCTTCAACTTCAAAACACTTAAACGCATTATTAAGGCCTCTCATCAATCAGATATGAGGACCTGAACTATCTGTCATATGTTGTGTTTATGCTTTTTAATTACTTTCATTTATTTGTGAAATTAAAAAAAAACTGTTTTTGCGCTGTGGCATGACAGATTGCTCTGGTGCAGCTCAGCTCAAGAGAAGCGGTAGAGTTTTAATGTCAGTTATAGCGTGAAATAAACATGAATGAATATCTGAAAGTATGTTAAAAGATACGTACAACTAACATAAATCCATGTCATGTCACATAGAAATCTCTTAATGTTTCAACCGTGGACAGACGTCAGTTAAACAGCTTGTAAACAATTTCACATAACGTCACATTTATCTCAGAAAAATCATATTCTGTGTCCATAATCTTGTTCGTCAGTTAGAAAAATGTACTCTAGATAGGAGCATTTTGATAATTACATATTCATTTTAATTCTTTGTTTTTCAATATTTAATGAATGTTTGATTAAATCAGGCAAGTTTTTTTGAAAGCCACCATTTACATTTTTATATTTAAAAAAAGTAATTAGAGTAGAAATATGATTATGTAATTGTAAAGTACTTTATTATTATATTATAACTTTATTATTATTAAAAAATCATCATTGAGTGTAATGTGTATCACAAATTAGTAAATGTTTACCTTCAATTTAATTGTAGGCTTATGTAGTCCCAACTGACTTCCATAGCATTAGTTAAGAGATTTTTTTCTTGAGAAAATTTGCCATGCATTTTAGCTGATATATGTCTAAAGTAATCAACATTGAATTGTGACATGTCAATACCTAGGCCTTATCTATATACACTTTCACTTTTGATCATTTAAATGCTTCCTTGTTGAATAAAAGTTTTTTTTTTTTTTTATAATTCTCACAGCTGTAATATAATTTTTGCAAGAATAACAATATAATAATATTTTTATTGGCATTTTCATGTCATTTTGTAAAAAAAATTCCCATTTAGTTTCCACCATCATTATTTCGATCACATAATAATGAAACAATACATTTTGAAGTGTGGTGAAAATAAAATTTCTGGAAAAACGCTAATAAAAGAAACGACAATTGTCCCGTGATGTGTATCAAATTAAAAGTGTTTTAAGAGTTCATTTTCTAAAAGTGCTCATAGTTCATTGTTTCGTGATGACAGGAGCTTGCACAGATGCCATTCCCTGTGCCCGCATTGTGGTGGTTGGGGGCAGGTACCCTCTTGGCCTAATCTTTGCTCTGTGTGTCATGTGCAGATGTGCATCTGCCTGCACCGGCAGCCTCTCTGCTACTTGTTGTCTTTGCCACAGTGTGGAAATGCAGGCAGGTCGAGTATCACACATAAAAGCCCCTGGGTGGATCTGATAGGGCTCTGCCACGGACTCATATGCTACTGTTTGTGTTTCTTGGAAGCTCGATGCTTCTCTCTAATGGCTTTTGCAGTCTCCTCAGGGGGCCAAAACGCTGTATGCATGAACAGCTCCTCTTCTCAAACAGGAGTATGTGGTATATAATTTCATTTGACAGATAAAATAAAAAAAACTGTTATGTGGGTCGCTGGGGCGAGCGGGTTGATTGATGGCTTGTGTGCTTTGTATAGCATGCTTAAGTGTCTGTTTGCTTGTGTGTTTATACATGGTACATGATATAGAGCACAGATGTAATCGTACGAATACACGGAATGTGCTATCATTTTTCACCGTGTCAGGGCACAGATGTAAAATCAATTGAAATTAAGTAATGTTTGCAAACAGTTTACTTTCTCGTGTGTTGTTCCAGAGAGTTCCACTCCATTGTCTCTACATGTTTAGAGCTGTTTGTCAGATTCGCCTAAGGTATCATCATCATCCCAGCGTGCTCTGTTGCACAACTTCACTGCGCTGGAGCCGGTGTAGCGCTTCACAACACTACTTGAGTGGAAAGCGGACCAAGGGATGTTAAACATCTCACCGTACTTTCTTAGAACGGGATGTTGTGGCTCTCGCTTAAATCATCTGTCCGTTTTAGGTCCGAACTTAGACCGTGAATAAATCAGTTTTAAGTCCCCAGGCCTATGTTTCCTCCTCTTCCTTATTAGATAAACAGATTAAAATATCTCGACTTGAACCATAACACAACCCTCTATCAGCTTTAACCATAACAGATCCCAATGTAATCCCCTAGACCAGATTACAGAAATGCCAGCAGAAGACAGTAAAGACATTAAATAATTTATTTATTTTATATATATATGGGCCATTCTACAGAATTGGTGCAAACTGCTGTCCTACATCAAAAAAACACATTTTAAAAGCATTTAATTATTCAAATCTTAGATGTTTACTAAGATCCTTCAATTATCTATTGAAACCCACTATAACATTTCAAATATCACTAAGCTTTATATATACAAACTCATCATTTATAGGGTACTTTCAATTGGGAGGTGGCTGTCCCAAACCCTAACATCTAAATTTCAACTTGTGAAAATTATATTGAAACATTTTTTGTAATTTTTTTCTTTCTTGTTTTTAAACATATCTTTTTGATTGTTTTAAAAAAATGAAGTATAAAAAAATATACATTTTTTATTTTATTTTTAAATCATGAAACTGTATGTAAAAAAATGTGTCCCTTATTTTCATGTCACTACCGAAACAGTGAATGTTTTAGTCCACTGGCTGAGACTGATTTTAACCACACCCCTAATTTTTTGATCAGGAAATATTCCTGTGTCCCTCTCTCTCATATGCTACTTGGTGAAAAGATTTGTCCCATCATTTTGATGTAATAGTGTTTTAAAGTCTGAAAATCTGTGTGTAACTTTAAGGAATGTCACTACCAAACACATTTTTTCTGCGATTAAGAACACTTTTTTGGATGTTATTCCATAAAATTTCGTTTTTATATGTGTACAACTGTTCTGACCAGTAATTGCTAACCGTGTGCTGATTAGCATCTTCGAACTAGGCTCAAAATTATCTAAAATTGTCACTACCAAAACAGTCACAACCAAAACAAATCTTGAAGTTTCGGTTGTGACATCATTGTTTTGGTAGTGACAAAAGGGAACAAATAATCCTTTATTTTGAGAATTAAACTACATTTTAGTACAGTTATGCAAATCATTAGTATTGTAGTATGTTTTAGTAGTGGTTTAGTATGCAAGTTTTAATTCTGTAACCTCATCACATTACAATTACTTAAAGGTGCAGTCCATGATACTAGCGAAGTGTTGTTAGGTTGTTGTCAGAAATGTTAATTTATATAATTAACTTGACAGGGAGAATTACACTTGCACTCACTCACTCACTCACTCACTCACTCACTCACTCACTCACTCACTCACTCACTCACTCACTCACTCACTCACTCACACACTCACACACTCACACACTCACTCACACTCACACATTCACTCACACATTCACTCACACACTCACTCACTCTCACACTCACTCACTCACTCACTCACTCACTCACTCACTCACTCACTCACACACACACTCACACATTCACTCACTCACTCACTCACACACTCACTCACTCACACACTCACTCACTCACTCACTCACTCACACACTCACACACTCACACACTCACACATTCACTCACTCACTTCAAAATTAACATGAAATATTGGAATGGAGGTTATATTTGTTCCTTAATTTACTGTAATTTTAGGCTATAAATGGAATCCATTTAGTCATTTTTAAGGGAGACCATTTTGTACACTTAAATAATTCTGATGTCTATTGCAATGGACATTTTGTAAAAATAAAACAGTGATTCTGAAACAATCTACATTGTAAGACGTTTTTAGGTAGAACAATCTATGCATACCTCGTCTCACTTGCACCTCAAGACCCAAAGTATAGAATAGCTCTAGGTGATCTTATCAGATATTTACTGTCAGATGTGTCTGCTATATGTGCTGACTGCATATGTGCAACATAGTTAGTTATTTGTATTAACATAAAATCTTGACAGTCTAAATAAGCTATGACAATTTAAGTATTGTGGTCACTACCAAAACAGTACTGTCACTACCGAAAATGAGCAGTCACTACCGAAACGTGGGATGTTTTGTCAAAAATAATGTATATTGAATTATCAAATAATATGTTATGACAGTGTTTGGTTTAATGCATATGTGAACTAATGAATCCTTATGTTTAGAATCAGTATGATAAACTTTATGCCTTCTACATAAAAAGATTGGATTCAAAATTCAACAAATCTCATAAATTACACTTTAAATATTATTAAAATTGTAATTATTATTGATTTAACCTGTAAACATATTTTTTAAAAATAGAAAAAAAATATTTTTAGTAGGTAGATGCAAAAAAATCGTAATAGGTCATTATAAGCCTTCTTAATAAATGATATATTATTGTGTTTCGGTAGTGACAAATTTAGGGAGAATGAAAATATTTCAGCATTTTCTGAAAATACAGTATGAGAATTAACTGCACAATTACTATAAATGTGTACCTTGCATATTATACAATTTGCATACATGCAAAATTTGTGGGAAAAAAATAAAAAATGTCAAGATGTTTCCACCTCTGACTTTGCACCAATTCTGTAGAATGGCCCATATATATATATATATATGTATGTGTGTGTGTATGACATATATTTTGTCACAAAATATTTTCAGTCATGGTTTCCACAAAAATTTTAAGATGATGATGAGAAATATTTTGGGTACTAAATAAATAGTAAATAGTTATTTGAATTAAAGAGTCACGGATAAATCATTTATAATAAATAGTGTGTGTATGTATATATATATATATATATATATATATATATATATATATATATATATATATATATATATATATAATATTTAAACAATTGTCAAATTTAATATCTTGGTGACTAACAATTTGAACCTTTTGAACATTATATGGCATATTATGAATGAATTAGGAATGCCTGTGTTTTAGTACATTACATATACAGGTTTCAATGTAATTGTTGCTACATTTTTTGATGTAAATAAGCTTTAATAGTCTCTTCAAATGACAACATTGTTAATTCCATCTCAGATCTTATCTAAATATTGTCTGCTCCTCGTGTTTGTGCTGGCATAGTGTATCTGTGTATAAAAAAACATAACCTTTGCTGCTATGTGACACTCTTAAACCTAAAACAATGAGCTGTGATGCCGTAATTGTTTTCTGGCTATAGAACTTAATCCTCTCTCCGCCACATTAATATGAATGTGTTGAGTGAGATTGTTGAAAGTGAAAGTGGAGCAAGTTTGTGTTTGTAGTAAATCCGTCATTGGTATCTATTAACCAGACTGTTGTCTAATTATTAGAATATGTGTCTTATTCTTCCTCTCTTTTGTCAGGATTACCCAAAGAACAGGCATCCAGGCTGGAGTCGGGGTTCTGTTGCATATCACGCAGGTGAGTTGTTGATCCTTTTTAAAGTTCAGTCGTGTCCTTACTAAGGGTTGCACCGACTTGTCGACTAATTGCCTAGTCGACTTTAATGCTCTGCTATGACGCTTTAAGCTTGACATCGACTAGTCGCTGGCCTATAGAGGGTGCAACAGGATAAGCAATTACCTGACACGCAGGCTGTGTTTTCCACAGTTAAAAATGACAAATAAATGCATACTCTGAGAGCTCGTTACAAGACATGTTTGATTATACCATCTGGATGCTCAAAATTGATCGGGAGAATGCACATGTATTGTACACGTAAGTTAATATTGCTCTAAACGAATGTGTGCTGCATTGCAAGGCACACACATAGCTGATCGCACATCACACGGAGATCGTGCGTGCCTCACACAACCATTCAGTAGCGCAGATATTTATTGTCAACAGTGTTCTGTGATTTATCAATAAAATAGCTTAGAAACTGAAAAGTTCTAGCATATTTTTCTTGATAACTAAAACTCACAGCTTCACTATTATTAGAGAGACGCTGGCAGGTAGAATTAATTCACACGCAATCACTCACTAATGCATTCATATACATGTCATCTTTATTGTGCTACTTTATCTGTATCTTATTCCGAACGAGCAGAGATCTGTGAGAAATATAACAAACATAAGACAAAAGAACTGATACAAAATCTGTTATGTAGGACCAATAACCTTATGGGCAGTGCTGTGTCATATGCCATAGCTTTCCTGTGCACAAGAAAATCTGTGTTCGCATCTCAGCTCGAGGTTCAGGCTTATTTGTTCATTTGTGACGTCATCAGCAGCTAGTCGACGTCGACTCGACTTTCATCACATAAATGTCGACTTTAAAAAAAAAAAATTATTCAATTTATGACGGTGCTATTAATGTAATCATAATTGTACAGTACTATTGCGTTTTTTTACATGCAATTTTGCTAGCTTTATACATTTGAACAAACTCTCAATACAGAGGCTGCATCTATTGGAAAGGGAAAGGGCAGTTTCTTTCAGTGTTTCTCCTATTTCATTTGGCATAAAACACTGCCTATAGTCATCCAGTTTGAAAAGTTATTACAAACACAGAGGTTTTTCAGATTTTCTCTTCATATTTACGTTCTTTGTGTTTTGCATTCTTTGCCACTGCCTATAACATTCTGGATTCTTCACTGGCTAAACTTTTTACTTTTACTCTTTATTTGAATTATTGCACCCGTGAATACAAGTTGACACCATTATGACAACGTTTGTTATCTCACAGCAATTAGCAAGTAGTATTTCCTACTAAAACAAGGCAGTATTTGACTCTGGTAAGCTTATTTATATAGCAGACTAGTGGGAGTGTTCGGCAACATGCTCAGTGCATTATTGGTGTTGAAATTTTCCTAGCTTTTTGGCAAAAAGTAAGACAACAGCCTTTTTTCTCTGTTTTCTCGAATCAGGTAGCACCAGTTTCAAAAAAATAATTCCCACCATTCTACTGCATAGGCAGCCAAGTTTTATTGAAAGCACATTTTGCCAGCGAATAACCAATTTACAGAAAGTTCTTCTTTACAAAGTTGTGGCATTTGTAAATATGATTGCTCATATCTTGAACACATAATAGGCCCATGCCAATTGCAGCCCGATGAACATGTATACATGCTGGACGAAGCCGGTGGGCTACAATCAAATTCCGTAGATCCCAATATTGCAAAAATTCCACTGCCATGATTTCATTCAGACTAAGGAAATATAACAAAGACATACAGTTACTAGCCTGACAAACCAGACCCACATCAAGATGTTTGGTCTGGAAACTCACCATAGACGGGGCTCAATCCGAGGGGCGGGATAAACGGTTGTCTTTCAAACTCTCTCTGCACGCGATAGGATAGCCCTACCACCAACCAGAGCAATGAAGGTGAAGCAGAGCTTGTTGATAGATTAAACATTCGCCGTATCCGGTCCGCTAAACTCCGAACACATCTTCCCTTTTTAAGAATGACTTCAGTGCCGCTCTTTGTTCTTTTCTCAGAGAAAAGCTGAACACCAAGTCTTCCAGAATCGCGGTCAAAGCTGATTCGAAAGACCGCCGTTCGCCAGTTTCTGTGTTTACTAGAAGCACGCAAACGCAACTCGGCCGTCGTCATTATGGCCCCGGACGAGTTCCGAGTTTATTATAATAAATATATATATATATATATATATATATATATATATATATATATATATATATATTATAATACACACATACACACACACACACACACACACACACACACACACACACACACACACACACACACACACACACACACACACATCCAGATCCTGTTTACATAAAGTTTGTTGTGTTCTCCATTTCGTCATCTCTGGTTGTATTCCTATCACAGGCTATGCATGGATTACCCAGAATTCCTGCAGGTGGTGACTTTTTTTAATCTTTATTATTTGGCTCCTCTTCTCTTTTCAAGCCTACACATCTATGGGCACCATCTCTACAGTGTGTGGAGGTCCTGGATGATAAGAGGATTGTAGAGATGAGATCAGTGTGTTGATTAGAAGCAAATCCTCTTGAAAATGGCAGGAGAATAAATAGCCCTATCTCACTCCACAGGTCCCATCTTTCAAAGCAGCTCAAAGGAAGTTGATATCGGATAAGATTGTTGCTCAATGTAAAGATGGCAATCTTTATACTCAACCCCTTCATGCCTTCACGCCACTCCACATAACAGATTAGTCACTGAGTATCATCCTGAATGAAACTGTGCTTCTTTGGTGACTCAGATCCTATTGTTTAAGGGTGAGTGATTTTGGCTTTAAGCCAGATAAATATAGTCAGATAGTGACCGTCCTTATATATATATATATATATATATATATATATATATATATATATATATATATATATATATATATATATATATATATATATATATATATATATATATATATATATATGAAGGATTATTAGGAACACCTGTTCAATTTCTCATTAATGCAATTATCTAATCAACCACTCACATCGCAGTTGCTTCAATGCATATAGGGCTGTGGTCCCGGTGAAGACAATCTCCTGAACTCCAACCCGAATGTCAGAATGGGAGAGAAAGGTGATTTAAGCAATTTAAGCATGGTTGTTGGTGCCAGATGGGCCGGTCTGAGTATTTCACAATCTGCTCAGTTAAGCCCCTTTCACACTGCACGTCGGACCCGCAATATTCCCGGAACATTGCCGAGTCGCCTTCTGTATGAAAGCAACCACGTCCCGGAACTGATTACCGAATTGAACCCGGGTCGGGGACCTAGTAACATTGCGGGGTTCGATCCGGGACGAGCGCTGTGTAAACAAAAGCCGAAACTAATGCCGCAACGTGTACGTAGTTATCGTGCGACTCTTAGAGCTTGTTTTTTCAATAATACAACCCTGCAGTGCCAGAAGAGCTAGTCTGTGTTTTAAACGCAGAGAGTGTTCGTATACAAAAGAAACTAAAATTAAACAAGCAGAAATGTGCGCAAACTGGACACAAGTCGAGACCACTGAGCTCCTTACTATCCGCGCTGAAGCTGAGATCGCTCGCCATTATACGTCACATCCAGATGTCACGTGTCAACTCGATCCGGGACCATTACGGGTTGTGTGTGAAAGCGCACATATTACGGTATTTCGCTGGCAGTGTGAATGGACCAAATCTAGCGGCCCGGGAACAAATGCCGGGTCGCATTATCCGTGTATTTGCCGGAATCGCAGTGTGAAAGGGGCTTTAGTGGGATTTTCACTCTCAACCATTTCTAGGGTTTACAAAGAAAGGTGTGAAATGGGAAAAACATCCAGTATGCGACAGTCCTGTGGGCGAAAATGCCTTGTTGATGCTAGAGGTCAGAGAATGGGCCGACTGATTCAAGCTGATAGAAGAGCAACTTTGACTGAAATAACCACTCGTTACAACCGAGGTATGCAGCAAAGCATTTGTGAAGCCACAACACAAACAACCTTGAGGCGGATGGGCTACAACAGCAGAAGACCCCACCGCTCACATACCTCTCATCTCCACTACAAATAGGAAAAAGAGGCTACAATTTGCACAAGCTCACCAAAATTGGACAGTTGAAGACTGGGATAATGTTGCCTGGGCTGATGAGTCTTGATTTCTGTTGAGACATTCAGATGGTAGAGTCAGAACTGGGCGTAAACAGAATGAGAACATGGATCCATCATGCCTTGTTACCACTGTGCAGGCTGGTGGTGGTGCACAGCCACTACTCTTGGCACACTTTAGGTCCGTTAGTGCCAATTGGGCATTGTTTAAATGCCATGCCATGTCCATCCCTTTATGACCACCATGTACCCATCCTCTGATGGCTACTTTCAGCAGGATAATGCACCATGTCACAAATCTTGAATCATTTCAAGATTTCATCATTTCATTGGTTTCTATAACATGACAATGAGTTCACTGTACTAAAATGGCCCCCACAGTCACCAGATCTCAACCCAATAGAGCATCTTTGGGATGTGGTTGAACAGGAGCTTTGTGTCCTGGATGTGCATCCCACAAATCTCCATCAACTGCAAGATGCTATCCTATCAACATGGGCCAACATTTCTAAAGAATGCTTTCAGCACCTTGTTGAATCAATGCCACGTAGAATTAATCTTCTAGTTCTGAAGGCAAAAGAGGGTCAAACACAGTATTAGTATGGTGTTCCTAATAATACTTTAGGTGACTGTGTGTATATATATATAGGCATTTTGTTATGTAATGTGGCAACATTACTGCTTTTAGTAGGTTATTTGGGTTTTAACTGCAACAATAGAAATAATTGACCATAAAAATGCACTCATTAATCTTGTTTGATAGACTGGACATTGATATATCTGTTTTCCACTACACTACTCCCAGACCAGTGTAAATCACTGTACAATTCTTGTGGTTTCACTGTGTACTTTTACTTTCGAATTTGTGATCACACATATAGGGAGTGGCAGGATGGACCGCACATTTTACAAGATAATTTATTTCTCAGTGACGCTCAGGATATGTTGACCTTAAAGGAACACGTCGACTTTTTGGGACTTTAGCTTATTCACCGTATCCCCCAGAGTTAGATAAGTCCATACATACCATTTTTATCTCTGTGCATGCCATAACTCTGTAAACGGCTCCGTCTAGCCTACTGCTCAATAAGAGACAAAATAACGCCAACATTTTCTATTTGTGTATGTTGTCAGAAGTTAGCCTATTTTCAGGCGCTGTGTAATATCATTGCGCGTCTGCATATTTATATGTTTGTTTTGGTTGGATGGATGGATGGATGGATGGATGGATGGATGGATGGATGGATGGATGGATGGATGGATGGATGGATGGATGGATGGATTGATTGATGGATATAGATAGATAATAAAATCAAGATAGATAAAAATATAATTTTTGAATTTTATATAAAAATAACTCAACATAATACACCCACACATAGGTGTGTGTGTTTATTTATAAAGCACTAGTGTCCTCTTTTTATTGGTTATTGACCATAACATGACTAATTATTGTATGGATCCAAATGTTCATATCGGTGCATCCCTAGAAGTGATGGAAGTTTGTTTATTTGCTTTTGAATTCACCTAGGCCTTGTGTTCTTCTTGACTGTGAAGAATTCAGCCATATCACTCACATCAGGGCGATGTAGTTTGTCAAGCTCTCTTGTCAGCTTTTGCGGAGCTGCATTTATGGGGCATATCTTTTCTGCGCCTCATTGCGGCACCCGCTGATGGAGGTCTGGCATTGCCACAGAAGCGGGTGATATTAGGGGGGCATGACTCATTGTCCTGCCCTGATCTATACGAGGCCCACATCTGTGACTCACAATCCAGTTAGTCATCACGAGAGACAAGTTACGGCCACTGATATGTCACTCTGAGGGTCAGTGTCCTCATGCGCATCATAGCCAAGGACAGAGGGGCTATTTGAATCTCATTTTGATGGAGAAATGAAGTCGGAAGTTTGGAACACAGATTATACAATCCCCATTCCTGTTTTATTTTATCTGGTGACCATGCCAAGTGGGTCAAAATAGTTGGCTGAGTCGCTTTACCCCAAATCACTATTTTCAGGTTTGTTCAGTTCACATTTGGTAATGCAATAGGTTACATGACCTTTCCCTGTTTAGGCTACTTTGTTGACAACATGAACAAGCAAATCGTTTTTCCTTCCCTAGCCTCCAGGCTCATAAAGTGGCCTTCTTGTTTGCGGAAGCAAGTCTACGTTCCCAGTCTTTTCCAGAGAACAGCTCTAGCATTCGAGGAAAGCCCTCTCTACACTCCGGTGTAGCGTTTCCTGCCAGCTCGGGTGCCAGCAGGCCTGAAAGCTCAGGCTTGGTGAGAGCGCGTGCCCAAGCCCCCATCTATTTTTAGTCTGCTTCCTCTCCCACAGTGGTCGTGGTGTTTGCAGAGTGTGGCGTTGAGACGGAGGCCCACATGGGAATCATAATGATACAGTGTCTTCATCTCTCTCCGCGTGTTCAGATAGGGATTGTTTAACAGTATCCTGAGCTGGGAACGGGTCCCATGACAACTCGACAAATATTTACTAGCCACACACTGCAATAAGGTTTTTTGTCTGCAGGCTACCTTTCCTTGTTTTTCTTTCACTTGCTCTTGATTGTTGTTGTCTCTTTGTTTTGTTATCTTCTTATATAAGGAGAATTTCGACCTAGGAGAAAGACATGTACAGAGGCATGAAAGCACATCTCCTTTCATCCTGTCAGTTTTTGGATGAAGAGTATAAGACTTCTCTGGATCATTAAGAGCAAATGTGTGAGGAATGCAGCGTTAGTGCTTGCTTTTTCAGGTTCATGTCAGGTCTTCGCAGTGCTCTGGAGCCAAGCACTAACTTAAGCATTGCTTCTTTATGTCCTAAAATTCATTCAGATGATGAGTTTTTACCTCGATCGTTGGCTATAGATGACGGGTCACCCAAAAAGGAGGCTTTAAAAAGATAATCAGATGAGATAAAGAGACAAATATTATGAAATATGAGCTCAAACTCTGTGGAAAGCACTCATTTTACCTACAGTGATGCTGTCCAACAGCGACCACTACTGTTCATGTTTTTCTCAAATGAATCTGAGAAAAATATAGTTCATGTGATTAATAGAAATCTTGTGTGACATTATAAATGTCTTTACTGTCACTCTCAATCAATTTAATACATTGTTGCTGAATACTACAGTGTAAAGTATTACTTAAAAATTCTTACTGAACCCAAACTTAAACAGTAGTGTAAATTTGCACAATATACAGTAATATAAATATATAGTCCAGTTTCTTTACTTCAGAGTTTTTTTGGTCCAAATAATCATAGGATATTTAGTTGATTTGATGCAAGGTCATGGTGTCACATTTGAGCCACATCTGAACTGTCCATCTTATCTTCTCCATAGATGATGGGAAGATCTTTCACGGAAGTGGAGTTGGTGACCAGTTTGGCCCTCGCTGTTTCGAAGGGGACATCATGGGCTGTGGAATTATGTTTCCTCGTGATTATGTGCTGGACTATGAAGGTGAGAACATGTATGTGGTGCTCATTAAAGGAGATAAGAAGGAATTTCCCATTTTGCTCATACTACTGCCAAGTGATACTTTGATCCATTTAGCATGCTTGTCAGGACTGTAGTTCAAATTTTTAGATGTTTTCTATTAAAAGATAAGAATAAATTCAATGGGTTGTTCTGTTAGATGAAATTGATGACTGGGATGCTGCTGATGTACGACCAAAGCATGGGCGTGTCGAAAACTTACTATATTTGAATGATGAAGATGAGGAAGAGGGTGATGACCCTGAGCAAGAACATGAGGGCCGAAAGGTTATGGTGAGTATTTTTATTTTATATAAACATTTTAACATATTTTAAAATCTAATTCATCCCTGTGATGGCAAAGTTGAATTTTAAGCAGTTACATGATCCTTCAGAAATAATTTTAATATTCTGATTTGGTGCTCAATTATGATGAATTGGTCCCACCTTTGCTGCCAAAACAGCTCTAACCTGTCAGGCATGGACTTCACTAGACCCCTGAAGGTGTGCTGTGGTATCTGGCACCAATATATTAGCAGCAGATCCTTTGAGTCCTTAAGTTGCGAGGCGAGGCCCCCATGGATCGGACTTGTTTGTTCAGCACATCCCACTGACGCTCAATTGGATTTAGATCTGGGTAATTTGGAGGCCAAGTCAACTCCTCAAACTCGCTGTTGTGCTCAGCAAACCATTCCTGAGCCATTTTTACTTTGTGGCTGGGAACATTATCCTGCTGAAACAGGTCACAGCCACCAGTGAATACCGTTTCCATGAATGGGTGTACATGATTTGCAACAATGCATAAGTAGGTGGTACGTGTCAAAGTAACATCCACATGGATGGCAGGACCAAATGTTTTCCAGCAGAAAATTGCCCAAAATATCACACTGCCTCTGCAGGCTTGATTTCTTCCCATAGTGCATCCTGGTGCCATGTGTTCCCTTGGTAAGCGACGCACCAGCACCCGGCCATCCACGTGATGTAAAAGAAACGTGATTCATCAGACTAGGCCATTTTCTTCCATTGCTCCGTGGTCCAGTTCTAATGCTCACATGAATAGGCACCCTGACTGGTGTGCAGCTATGCTGCCCCATACGCAACAAACTGCAATGCACTGTGTATTCTGACACCTTTCTATCAGAACCAGCTTTAACTTCTTGAGCAGTTTGAGCTCCAGTGGCTCTTGTCTGTTTGATCGGACCAGACGGCCAGCCTTTGCTCCCCACGTGCATCAATGAGCCTTGGCCACCCATGACCCTGTTGCTGTTTCACTACTTTCTTCCTTGGACCACTTTTGATAGATGCTGGTCACTGCAGACCGGGAACACAGTGACCAGTAGAGCTGCAGATTTGGAGATGTCCTGACCCAGTCGTCTATCCATCACAATTTAGCCCTTGTCAAACTCGCTCAAATCCTTACACTTACCCATTTTTCCTGCTTCTAACACATCAAATTTGAGGACAAAATGTTCACTTGCTACCTAATATATGCCCACCCTCTAACGGGTGCCATAATGAAGAGATAATCAGTGTTATTCACTTCACCTCTCATAATATTATGCCTGATCGGTGTACATACACAAAACTAAAAACTTTAAATGTATAATTTTACTCTGCGTTTGACTGACAGACATGCCACTTTGCATTGAAGTATTTTTTGTTACATGTTTGTTTTTAAAGCCAAATGGACTTAGTTTAACATTAATTCATCAAGTTAAGTGTTTCAACCTTGCAGAAGATTAATGCATTAAGGGCCCTGTTTACACCTGGTATTAAGAAGTGTTTTGGTCTATCAGATCACAAGTGGACAGCTCTAAATACAGCTGTAAACAGGGTCTATAGTGTTTTGATCTAGTCCACTTTTGACCACTTCCAGAGGAAGTCGAAAACAGATTCAAGCGCATTGGTGTAAACGGGAATGTGTCTCCCTCGTCTACTTGTGAGCCAATCGACCAAAACACATCTTAATACCAGGTGTAAACAGGCCAAGGTCTCCCAGTAGAATGTTACGCGATCAAGACCAGTACGTGCCAAAAATTGCATTGCACAACTCTGTAATCACCCAGTTTCTAACCGTCATCTTAGCCCACTCGGTGAGAGTTAAGGTGCTTGCTTCCATACTTGTGCAAGATTATGGATGAGCTTGCTGTCAAAATGTCATAAGAGCTGTTTTTTGAGGGTACAGGATATGCCACATGTGGTCAAGACAAATTCGCGCGCAGATATTTCAAGCACTCGCCTGGAAAGGCTTATTGGAAATAAAAGAACACAGAATACCCTCGGTGCTCAAAAAACAGATGTTTGCAAAGTTTTTTCTTGTGCTCATCACGTGTCCTGAAGTAGCCTGAGTTTTGGCACTAGTGTTTACCAGGACTGTCTGATACCCTGTCTCAGCCCTGTACCCATGGAAATGCTGACTCACTCTCTTCCCTCTCCGGCTGTGGAAATGCTGACTCACTGTCGCCCCTCTTCAGTTGTGGAAATGCTGACTCATTGTCGCCCCTCTGTGCTCGTCTAGGTGTTCTTCACCCGGAACGGCAAGATTATCGGCAGAAGGGAGGTGGTGGTCCCGGCCGGAGGGTTCTACCCCACTATCGGGATGCTCAGCAGCGGGGAAAAGGTGAAGGTGGACCTCCATCCACTCAGCGGATAATAAACTAGAAACCTCACACATCGCCAATCACCGCTGTCAGCCAGACTCACCCACAAATGGTCGGAAAAGAGCTAGAAACGTATGCTGAGATTTCGGTTATTTCTTTATTTCTGGTGGCACTTCAAAAAAACACGTGTCAGTGTAACACGTCTAACACGTTCACTCCAGTGCATGTCTCACAGTAAAACATATCTACAGCGTTCACCTCAGCTTTACTGTGAAACCACAGATGTTTAATATTGGGCTTCAAAAGAACTGTTCAAATGGTGAAAATGGAGTTTATATAAAAAGCAGAAAATATTGAATGATATATTTTTAATGTACAAGTACATATGTAAATGTATGTATTGGCTGCTATACAAACATTTATTTAGCAAAATCAATCATAAATATTAATAAACCGATGGATACTCTTTAAAATTAAAGATACATTATAATATTATAATGTTGTTAAAAATAACTTCACAGTTTTCCAAAAGCACTCCCTCTCACAAATGACTGCGAAGGTGATGAAAGCATATTATGGTGGGTTTTTTTTCTTCTTGTGATTCGTTCTGAAATGCGTCATTTATTCAAGTGCCATTTTTCGCTATTATTTCTGTCTGAATATGAGCGGTTGAGGGGATTGTGCTTGCCACTAAATAGCATGAAGTAATTGCTAATAGCGATGTCAGCAGAGACGAGTTGTATTGTCTCCCGTTGTATATCATACACTGTCGTCAGGAAATGGCATCCAACAGCTCCAGAGAGAGAGCAAGACCAGAAAACAACACACCAAATCGGTCACTTCATGTTTACTTGTCTATGAATGCATCTTTACAAACCAATTTTACTTCATTTAGCCTTCATTCTGTTCAGTTTGTGGGTGTTTTATCAAATATATCAGGGCAGTCTAAAAACATGGAGACATTTATTCAGGCATTGTCCACTGTAAAGTGAACTCGTCCGGTTCACAAATGCCAAAAGCACTTTAGGGATACCTCCACTTAAGCTGATAGTCGGATGGGCGAGCGGCCATGATGCTGCCCTCCAGACTCTTTGCATTTTGCACACCTCGCTGTTGCAATAATGCGCTTCCTCTTCCGTTCTGTTACATATCACTTATGGAACAAAATGCTTTCATATTACAGTACATTGACAAATTTAAAATGTAATTATGTCCCTTTCGGTATGGTTTTTCCTTCATGTTTTATATAAATGGTATCTTTCAGAGATATTAAACTTTTCTCTTTATTGCCCTAATTCAGTTGCCTCGGTTTGACAAATTGCATCCTACAATTTACTAGCCGAATGTCAGGACATTGGAATTGGAAAGTCAAGAGGAGTGTATTGCATTGTGGTACACAATGCAGTGTGCACAATTTTGGCATTTTTAGGAGTATTCTATGCATAAATGCTAATGCGATGCACGATATACTGCAGAAATGGAAATGGTATGCTATTTTGAATATAGCCATAGTCATAATTGACTCAAAGAACATGCATCTTTATATAATGGGCTTTAATTTTAGTTTAACACCCTGCGTTTATCACAGACTATTCTGCAACATAATTTTTTTTTCTCAGTGAGAATCATGAGGTTGTTAATGAGAATAATTCACTTTAAAGAGAGGAATGTAAATCACAGTCAACTGAACTCTTCCATTTAGTGGTAAAATGAATATTCCAGATCAGATCATTTAACATAAAGAACGGTTTGTGTTCCAGACATGAATTGACAGCACAGGGAAGCCAAAACCAAATACCTCTATCAGTTAAGCTTATTCAAAAAGCCAAGTGGTTGTCATCTCCAAGATCATCTGAATTCCTCGACTGGAATGTGGTTGCTTGGCTCATAAATGGGTGATGAACGTTTTGGGTTCACACAGTCTTTCTAAAAGAAGACTTGGTTGAAGATGTTGATATGTTGCTCTACTTGTAGCATGCACTCTTTTGCTAATGTGTATATAATAAAGAAATAGTTATTTCCACACAAACTGTTCTCTGGTTGCAGTGAAATTCCTTTTT
The DNA here is from genome assembly GCF_024679245.1 of Pseudorasbora parva. Taxonomy (NCBI): domain Eukaryota; kingdom Metazoa; phylum Chordata; class Actinopteri; order Cypriniformes; family Gobionidae; genus Pseudorasbora; species Pseudorasbora parva. Next base: position 13,523,091 of record NC_090177.1, read on the forward strand.
ATACATTTACAATAAACATTAACCCATTTGATCCTACCAGGCATCCTTCGGATGAGACATTAAACCGAGGTCCTGACTCTCTGTGGTCATAAAACATCTCAGGATGTCCTTCAGAAAAAGAGTAGGGGTGTAACCCCTGGCGTCCTGGCCAAATTTGTCTATTGGCCTCTGTCCTTCATGGCCTCCTAATCTTCCCCTTATACTGATCACTTATCACTCTGTCTCCTCTCCACCAATCAACTGGTGTGTGGTGGGCGTTCTGGCACAATATGGCTGCCATCACATCATCCCGTGCTGCGTTCCACTCCACTTTTAGACACGCACTTGCGAACTTCTCTAAGCTCTTCACCCTCCCCACCGCCTTTTTGAGTTCCACTTTGTGAAGTGGACAAGGGAAGTTTATATGGACAGACCCTTGGCTCCCTCTATTCTGACCAAGGGAGCGATTCTAATTCATATGTATGCTTCAGGCAGCTTCATATACCACATTCCAACACGATTGTGACGTCACCGCATATCGTGTTTTATTTACCCCACCACAAACAATTCCGAAATTTTAATTATTTAAAACAACCCAAACACACACACACATATATATATATATATATATATAGAGAGAGAGAGAGAGAGAATGCTGCATTAAGCAATTTCATAAAGGAAAAAAATTCTAATAAATTAACTCCATAGTAGATTCCAAATGATCAAGGGCTCAGGGCGTTCCAGCAATAGTAATGATGCACATCAGAGTGAACAAGACGGATGGAAGTTAGCGGGTGAAGTGCATAATAAAAACCTGGAAAGCAGCACTGGTGGTGGTTGAGGAGATTCCCCCCTTCTATGTAAAGGTCATTGAGTAGGCAGAAAAGCGCTATATGAGCAAATTACGTATTTTACACAGAAAATGTCTACTATAAATAAAGAGAGACACATATACAGTACATACTTTTACTAACATGCGATGTTTATGTAATGGTATGGGTCTTGTTGATAAATTTAACTCCATGCATTTCATTGTAGTTTCTCCACTGGTTAAAACTGATTAAAAAAAAATCAAATCTTATAGCTTTATAAACACTTAAAAAGGCATGCTGTTTGTTTTATTAGCCTATCTGGAGAGTAAAATACATATGTTCACTTTGCTGGGGAAAATATTGGATTAATTGTAGGATCACTGTAGAAAAACAGTTATTAAAAAGCACTCGCTCAATATTCTGTAGTAGTAAATTTATTTGAAAGGATATTTGGTCCCATGATATAAAAAGCAACATTTAAAATAGTTAAATTATACAATTTTGCAATAAAACATTCAAAGGTTGCCAATTCAATCAAATGTTGTACAGCTGGGTGTTTAACAGATAAAGTACATACAAGTGCAGTACAGTAGTGATGATAATAAAAGAATAAAAAAGATGGGTGCTTGAACTAAACTTACTAAGATTGGCCTAATCAAATTTAAACTCTTAAAAGCAATATAGAAAAATTGTTTTAATTGTTTTGGAATGCAAATATTTTGAAATTGAACTGCAGCAGAATACAATATTCTACTCTATTGAAATATAGAAAAGTACCAAACAAATTAAAACTTCATAAAACTAGGCTTGAAGAGACTGTAGGAGCTCTAGTGTATTGTCTAGACTAGAGAAGCCTTCTGAATAACCTGACAACTACTTGGTTTTAGATCATTTACATTTATAGGCACATGTAAAAGCTGAAGACATGAAAAAAATTGCACGAAGACAGACAAAGACCCACAACGGAGACTACATGAAAATTCGCTGGTGCTTCTGGAAAATGAAAGTCCACAGGCATCTAATCAATCTCAAGTCAAACCACATCATCGTCATCGTCGTAATGACGGTTCCTCTTAATGAGGTCCTCCACGGTGACATCAGGGTGATCTTCCTCAGCTTCTTCTCCATCCCAGAAGCCCACATCTTGTGAGGCCTGGTTCTCCTCCGGATCCAGTCCAGACTCGCTCACGGCCGACGATGGAGGACTGTTATCTGGTGAGCTGCATTTCAGTGAGGAAAGTTCCTCTTTCTCCTCCTGATCCATCCTTTCCTCATTGGTTTCACCCTGTTCCTCCTCTTCTGATTGGTTGTTTTCAGTCATGTCCTCGGAAGAGATCAGCGTGTCTGTGGTGGAAGAGACGGGTGACATTACCTCCTCCGAGTCTGGCTTCTCAATTGAAGGCGATCTTTGGCATCTCTTGGTGGGTTGAGTGACTGGCGCAGAGCTGAAGATGGAAAACGGTTTGCTTCTCTCCTTAAGTGAGACGCTCCTGCGAATCTTAGGTAGATCAGATTGGTCTGAGATGCTTGATACCAAGTCGCCCTCTGGAGGCCATTTCGGGCGGATGGGTTTGATGCCACTGCCGTCAGTAGCTCCACACACATGGGTTGCGCTCTCCTCCCCTTCTGACTGAGGAGGCCAGGATATCTTGAGTCGTCCCGTTTCCAGTGGCTTCTCCACCCTCTCAGAGCCGGCCTGTGTTCGGGTCTCTAAAGTGGCCGCAAGCACATTAACCTTTACCAGTGGAGACTCCTCTACCGTTGTGCTGAAGGTTGTTTCTTGAGGTGAGAGCTTCTGCTCCTCGGCACCTTCTCCTCGAGTCTCCCAAAGCTCCTTATGGGGTCGGTGACCGAAACCCTCGTCATAGTTGCCCTTGGCTTTAAACAGCTGGCAGAAGTGTGGCTTGCAGTAGACATTGTTGTGCAAAGAAGCGTAGTTCACCAGACTGTCCAAAAGAGGGCGGCAAAACAGTGAGATATTAGAAACAAACCAAACTGAGCATAATTTAAATACTCGGATGTCCTAAAGCAAACCATTTTAGTGCTGCAGGGATGATATATTTTTGTAGGACAAAACCAGGAAATTTGTTAGCATTTTAGCACTTCTGATTTCATCGTGCTGAGGTCAATGGGATTTTGAATGGGCATTTGGTTAAATGCCTCAATAACTGAAATAGGCCTATGGCTTGTGGTATAACACAAGTTAAAGATATTCCCACTTCCCCCCTCATGATTTTTTCAAGCTTTACTTGCCTTGAGAAGAGTGGCTAAATGGGACTACAGAGGTAAATCGGGGACTTAACTTTTTAACATTGAACAGGTGAACTCATCTACTGACTAGTCTGCTTTAGCAGACTTATTGTGTCTATAAAATCGCATTCCTGCAAACTCAGAGTTGTCGGAACTCTAAAGCTTAATATTGGTGAGGTTGTTGAAGCCATGCAACCATGGTAGTTCATTTATAGCCTATGTTTAGGTTTTTACTGGTGATTGTATTTTGGCTTGAGATTTTTTTTTTTTACTTTAGTTTTGTTAACTGGTAAGAATCAAGCAGTTTTGTTGGTCACTGATAGAAAATGTAATAATGGGTTAAGACAACCAGAATCATGCTAATCTACTTGGCCTACACAAATACATCAACCCTGCTGCAGCACTATACTGTTGGCGAAAATATGACAATAAAAATAGAGGCCTAATACTGGAAGATATTCACAAACATTTCTAACATTTATTTAAAAGAAGAAAAAAACCTGAAATGGCTACATTCACAAAGTTGGTGTGGCTAAGTTATGGCTAAAAGTAACCTATATTTTAATACAAGCGTATGGCTCAAAAACTGTCATACACAAACTGTCTACACAACTAACGTGACACGTCACGAGGCCTTAAAATCGAAATTAATCGACAGGTTAGAACTTTCTGTTCCTGACTGGAGCGCGAGCGTTTGAGTCACGCGCAGACCAGAAAACTGGCGGGAGAAGCCGCGGCAAGGTGATTAGGTGAAGCGATTTACTAGCTGGCTAATCTGTGGACGACGACAATAATGACTGGATATGAAGCCTTCAAATGATAAACACCTCATATCGCCATCGCTGTAAGTTACCAGAATCGCACATAAAATCTGCTGAAAAACTAAGGTTGTGAGTCCTGAAAATTAGAGTTTGGTCTGAACTTTGGTAAAACGACTGTAGGCTATGTAAATAACTATTTATCTTATTTATAACCGTTTTTACATGTTTAATATATAAAATGTTTGAAAATTGCATTTAATTCTGCATATTTCATTAACTAAAATGTTACTTATGCCCAGTTTAATGTCATAAAAATAAAAAAGACATTACTAAACAGATGACGTTTAAAAGATATTCATGTAGTATAAAATAAATTTTTAAAAACAGTAAAAATAAAAAATATATTTTTTTAAAGTAACACTGGCTGTTGGGCAAGCAAATAGTGGACACTCATGAGCACCCCTCTGCATCATAAATTGACAAATGGGAGACTGAACAGTCTTGTGCACTTCTGCTAGTCCACAAAGTGGGCCAGCTGGATCAGAGCCAAGTCTCTTGACCTCACCTGAGTTTGGTGTTGCAGTAGGCACAGCGGAAGCAGGTGTTGTGGTAAATCTGCTGATTCGCTACGAGTTTCTCCAGCGGGTACACGGTCTTAAGGCACGTCACACAGGTTTCACGGACAGGCAAACGGAACATCTACAATGGCACAAAAATGTTTTAGCTAAAGTGACAAGCCATGGCTGTATTTTTTCGATTACACTATGATAAAACTATGTGGTAAATAAAGAAATAGATATTTATTAATTTACCAAATACTCACCCTAACAGATTTAGACGGGTTTTGTTCAGGACTTATAGCAGAGCCTGTAAATGGAGAGAACAGTGATGTTTGACATTGCTGTAAAATAACCTCTAGAGGGCACTGGGATCAAAGAAACTAACAGTACAAACTATCAAAATACTTAAAATAGAGTTGAACCTAGATTAATAATTTCATATCATGAGTGAAAAGGACAGAACAAGCACTCACCATTCTTGTCTGTAGTGGGACTTTTCACAGTGTTGGATTCAGAGCCCTGCAGAGACAAAGAGAAGAAACTTTTACTTCTGGAAAACTGTACAGTTTTCAAAATGGTTATTGTTTTAAAGTGAAACTGCGTTTGTAAACCTTTTTGCTTCCATAATGTGAAATCGGATATTCAACAAAAATAAAAAGCATGAGAATTGATTTTGTCCACCAAAAAAAAAAACATCATCCTTTCCAAGTCCCTGGGATTGGTCTAACGCTTACATCACGTGTCAGAAACAAAACTCCCATTGCTGCTCATATTTCAGCTCTGGGTCTTCCTCAGCACAATACACAGTGATACAAACAGTAACCATGGCGTCAGTTTTTTGCATCAATTAGAGTGCAAATCCTCATTTTTGGCAAGTCCAGCAAAGTAGTTTTTGAGCACAAATAAAACAGCAAATTTTTGACAATACATGTCGCTTCTCAGTACCTTGACCTCTCCTCAAACACTGTTGTAGCTAAGTAGACATTGTTCACGGGCAGCTAATTTGTTGCAAACATATATGACTGAATTTGCTGGCGACTTTTGGCAGTTTAGAATGCCAAACTTTTATCTTTAGAACTTTGCAGACCTGCACTGCATGAAAGGTAATATTTGCACAATAAGGCCCCTGTAAAGATGCAAATGTATTGTGAATTCATTCACAGGATTTGACGTTGCCAAGAGCCTAACAGTTCTTACCACATCAGCACACACTGGTGGCACATTTTCCTTCTGCTTCCCACTGTGACTGCGGACTTCATTGTCTGCTGGTTCACTCTACCAAAGGAACACAAAAAGGGAAAGGTTTGAGCTTGTGCTCCCTTAAAGGAACAGTTCACCCAAAAGTGAATATTTTGTCGTAATGCACGCATCCTGAAGTCATTCCAAAACCTATGACATTCTCCTAATGCAAAACAAAAGAAAAACTTCTTTAATTAATGGTTACTTAAGACCTCAACTTCAAAAGTAGTATTATTAAAATATCATTAAATGGTCCATATGATTATATTTCAAGCTGTATGACAGATGTACATTGAAATATTATCTAGGCATCCTCCCATCCCTCTCTTAAACCAGATTAGCCCATTCATGAATAAATTATTCAGATGGGTTTTGTGAAAATTCATTGATTCTTTCTTTTCAGTTGAATTTTTATACATTTGCATAATGGACATCACTACTTGTTATAAAGCAAAAAAAAGCTAGGGATTTTTAGCCACTTAAAGGGAAAGTTCATCCAAAAATTAAAGTTACCCTGCAGCCTCAAGCCATCCTAGGTGTATATGACATTCTTCTTTCAGACGAATACAATCAGTTATATTAAAAATGCAAAAATCCAAGCCCAAAAAGTTCATCCACCCATTATAAAAGTAATCCATATGAATGTATTAACCCCCTGGAACTGTATGGATTACTTGTATAATGGATGGATGAACTTTTTGGGCTGCCGTTCACAGCCATTATAAAGCTTGGAAGAGCCAGGAATTTTTATATATATATAACAGATTGTTTTCTTCTTAAAAAAAAGTATGCCATATACACATAGGATGGCTTGAGAGTGAGTAAAATGGGATAGTTTTAAATTTGGGGTGAACAATCCCTTTTAAAATATTCCATATGATTTGTGTAAAAAACTTCAGTCCCTGTTCATATTAATCTCATGAAAAAGCATGGAAAATTGTTGTCCACTGAATAAAGAAAGTCGAATTGGTTTGGACCTAAATAAAAAAAAGTAAATGACATCTCTTCCATGTTTTTGAATTTTTGGGTGAAAAAAAAAAAAAAAAGATACAAAGAGTGTTTTGTAGATTGTTGCGGCTGATAAAATCATAAGAAGTTACAGAGGGAGTGTTTTATTGTAATAGGAGTGGGGGTGAAACTCACAGTGGGGGAGGAAGGGAAATCGTGCTTAGTCACAGCTGCCTGGTACATGGCCATTCTGTCCCTGAGAGGGGTTGACTCCACCATTTTGACACCAGAGTCAAGACTTTCTGTGAATTACGGAAGAAATAGAGAATCTGAGTCAGTGGGGTAACTCAGACAATGGGGGAGGGGACGGGGTCAAAGAAGGGGATTGGGAAACAGGAACTTCCACAAAACTGTAATCAGCACTTTCCAGAAAGCTGATTCTTACAGTGTTACAAAAAGGAAGCAGGAAGTTCAAGATGCGAGATCATTTAACAGAAAAAATATTGTGTTTAGTGGTGCATTTGATTCTGTACCTTTATCTCCTGGTTCCATATTCTCAGATCCACTGTCTCCTGGTCTCCCAGGTTCTTTGGACATCTAAACAGACAAAGAAACGTGTGTTAATAAAGAGTGCCAAGCACAGAACAAAGACAAGGAAAGCATTAAAAAGTCCTTAAAGTCACTTCACGGTGATGCATTTCAGGATATTCAATAAGAAACATAACTGATTTCATGAAGACTTTAAAAAGTCAGCGCCAGTGCAGATTTGATCCCATTTCCCCTCGCTCTCCCTGATAATTTCTTGTTTCTCTATACTGTCAAGTCTATAAATTACTTTTTTTTTAATTAAATATAAATGTATTGAATATTTAATAGCAAATTGGCTCATCCATCTTCATTGTATATAAACAATTATTAACTGTTATAAAAGATTTAAATAAAAGCATGCCGTGATTGCCAAGTCATTTTATTGGCTGGCATACAAAAAGAAAAACCCTCAAATATCTGACCTCTTCATAAGCCTTATTCTGTGCAGGATGAGTTACGGCCCAAAGTTTAATACTCTGGGACGGGTAAGGGGTTTGTTCAAATCCCCTAACCCTAAGTATGAGCTAAAGTAATAATGATGCTTACTTTAGCAAACAGCACTAATGAGTAAGGTGACGAGACATTTAAAGCCATGACAGCAGTGTTTAAACATGTCTCCTGCTCAGGCTGGCCAGTCCCTCCACTGGCATCAATAATCCCCTAATGAGCTCTGAGAGAGCCGTGGACAGACACCAGCGTCTGGCTTTACTGCCACAACAGCTCATGCAATTCTACACCCCGTGGACTGAGACCAGAGCAGACCAGTGGGCAACAACACTGTTACGAAAATGACATTAACCCAACAATTTGGTGCCGGCTATATTGTATTACCCGTCATTAAAAATATAATTAATACATTTTTTTTAAAAAAGAGCTACTTTTGTCACAATGTTAAACTTTTCCGTAAGATGATTAACTGGAAACATGTTGGTCTATATATAAAGTTCATGCACCATTTTACTGTAGTGGTATTGCTTACTTCTCGGCTTTTGTTTCAGAAAACGACAGACAGTTAATCAAAAACATCACAAGCATTTACTTTTCAAGAAGTGCCTAACACATTGTGCAACAACGCTGCAATCAATCCCAGCACAAAACACATCCTCCAAAAAGTATCCACTGTATCCATTGCCATTGTTCTCAGGAAAGCAGCACGACAGGAACTAAAACTGACATCATCCCACCCAACAGAGAGTTTCCACATGTAACAATATCAGTATCGATCTGAAAGCCATGCGTCTTACCTATTTAAAATCAGACAGACAACAACGGGCGGTCCGCAGTGATTCCTGGAGATTTACAGAGCCGAGTCTGTCTGACTAAAGCCCGGCAGTGCTCTGAGAGCAGATTAAAGACGGTGAGCATGCCAGTGTTTTGCTGGCAGCAGCGGGAGAGATGGAGAGGGGGAGGGCTGAGAGGCTGGGGTGGGGTAGGCAGCTGGCTGAACCTCTAAATCCAAACGGGGGGCTGAAACCGGCCCACCCCCCAATCATGGATTAGCCATCAGCGGGGCTGTAAGGGGATCCAGGCGGCCAGGCATCAGTGCAGCGTCTCCAGGCTGGTGTGCAGACACCAGGGGAGCGGGAAATAAACACAGTACAAAAGGCAAGGGCAGCACAGCCACAGGGGGCATCAGCCCAGACAAAAGACCCTTTATTAATCCAAAACACACAAAAGATAGGAACATATGAGCCACGGCCTGCCAAAAATGAGGAACGTCCTTATGTTATCAGAGAATAAAATCTGTGACAAAAGATGAAGTTTACTATACCACATCTATATATAATCTTCGCCTTCATATCTCTTTTAATATGCTTTCATTTTATTTTATCCTTGAACTAAAGTGCCAATTATAAAGATTATTAGTATCAATAATTAGGATTATTATTACGTCACAGAATTGCTTGAATGCAGAATAATCTTGTCAGTCTGACTATTCATTATAATGATGTTTCTCGAGTAACGAAACATCTGCGAAAGTCTAGAGTTTCTTACGAAATGCGTCCACCCTACAGACTCGGCACATCGTCACGTCCGATCATATCTAGAACGTCCCTTTATCAGCTGCTTTTACAGTCAGTTCAACTCTCGAAGCACTCCAAATGTAACATCCAGTGACATTCAGAAAACAAATCTCTGCAGGAGATTAAAAAAAATAAATGCTGGAGGAGGTGGAGGATGAGTTCACTTATTTTAGTCAGTCTCTCTCCCTCATGACCATCCCTCAGGTTAAAGGAGAGAAGTTTGGCTTTGATGAGAGCAGAGAGCTTGAACCCAGCAGCGATCATGTGGACGTTTATCTCATGACATCAGCCCCCCAGTGAGAACCGCAAAGACTTTCAATGAGAGCAGCCTCATCCCTGTCTAATGATGGAAATGTCTTTTGAGAGGTGGAGGAGTTAGGGTTTAACCATAAAATGAAACTGTGGCTTTGCATGAGGATTAATTAAATCCATTTATTTGAGAACTGCTGCGACCAGATCACCGAGTCAGTGAGCTGAACTAAAAAAACGAATCAGTGAACGGTGCACTAATCAATTAATTACTGTCATTTAATTACTTTTCCCAAAAAGTAAAGGAAGGGTAACACAAAAATTAAAGTACAGGATTACTCTTAATTTTATTAGTTACTTCTGATGTGACCAAATTAAATACTGTATATAACAATTCTACATAAAACAGAGGATATAATATCTAGTGTGAAAATGTTTGTTTTTAATGTAACCTCCTTTTAAAGGTGCTCTGTGTACATTTTAGAGGCATCTAGTGGTGAGGAAACTGCAACCGCTCACTCCTTACTTTCAAACCACATAGAGAAGTTACCTTGGCCGACACAGGACAAAGATTTAGTCGTCTGAGACAGTAGAGAGTGACTACCGCTCTGTAGATAAGTTTGTCCGTTTAAGGCTACTGTAGAAGCATGGCTGCGCAAAATGGTTACTTCACTGTAAGGGGACACGTGGTGTATGTAGATAGAAATGGCTCGTTCTAAGATAATAAAATAATGGGTCATTATGTAAGGTATTTATACAGCACTGAAAACATAGTTATGTATATTATATTGCATTTCTGTCTATAGCTCCTCATAAATATTACACACTGCACCGTTGTAGTCTGTAAAGAATAATTTATGCATTTTTATATTTGTTTGAAAGTAGTAAAATAGCAGTTTCATGTTTGTATTGTTCAAATGGTCGAGGTTTATATGGGATTTAGAAATGAATTACCAATAAGCGATTCAATACTTTTTTTCAGAAAGAATTATTAATACTGTAATCTGATTACACCGTTGAAAATGTAATTAGTAGCTAGGAATTACTTACTTTTTTATGGTAACTTACCCAACGCAAGCAGAGCTGGGTAGATTACTTTAAAATTGTAATTGGTTACTTTTGGATTACTTTTAAATGTTTATCACATTGATTTGAGTAGAATAATCTTTGTAATTGATATTTAAAAAAAGAAAGAAAGAAAATTTCCTTGCTAACAACATGAAGTGCATTAAATACATCAGGGTTTCCCAGACTGGGGTTCATGATGGAAATGCAGGTGGTTTGATAGTTTAATGAAAAGCTATTAAGTAAGTAAATCATACAAGTTTTCAAATTAATAATTTAAAAATAAAACAAGTTTTAAAAAAGTCGTTTTTGTTTTGTTTTTGTATTGTCTGCATGTCATGTGACTATTAACTGACATCAGAGAACTGTGAACTAAATTACATTTTTGACCTAAAATACAAATTAAAATCTTAGGGGAACTTTAAGTAAATATATTAGGTAAAAATTACCATTCTGTAAATCCAGTGATCAAATGTTGTTTGTTTTTTAGTGATAGTCACATGAGTGTCTGATCTGTGTGTCCAGTTCCACAAACCTGGAAGACCTTCTGAAAGTTTACAGGCAGCGGGCATTTTTAGAAAGGACAGTTTAAAAGATAAAAAGTGGTATGAAGAATAAATTAATTATGAATATTTGGCTGCCACTGTGAGAATTACATTAAAAAAATCTATAATAAAATGTACTGTAGTGTTAATTTGCATTTTAAAATGTAATCTAATTATTTACAAGTTTTTTGTTTTGTTTTTTGCAATCTGATATTATCAAACCAGAGTACATGTAATCAGTTAATAGCCAGCACTGTTCACAAATTCATAGCACTGATTCAGTCCTAAAAAAATAAAATAAAACAAAAATCACAGCAGCTGGAAGTATTATGCTTTGGATTAGGGATGTGAAAAGCCCCTAACCCCCAGTATGAGCAATAATGATGTTTGCCTTAGGAAGAAGCATAACTATGGTGTGGGGATCAAAACATTGCTCATTGCATGCTGGGACGTTTTGAACCACTGGTGACAGCAAAATATATTCAGCTTCAGTCTTTCCCTCTCCTCCACCCACGCTCCTTTTAGCTTACTTTTTTTCAGATAAAATGTTGGCCACGATTCCCTTTGCAGTCCACCAAACAAGAGACACCATTGTGTATGGCGAAGTCCCGGTTTATTTTAAACACATAGCCTTTGACTGTTCCAAAAAATTTGATTAAAGAAAAAACAAAATTTCAGATCAAGACAAGACGTGACTAAAAAGACACCACAAGAATGTTCATCTCATCTATAACCACACAGACAATCAGGGGTTCAAATCAGTGACGTACAATGGATCTAGTTTAAAAAACAACTTTAGAATAACTAAATTTGTACATATGATTATTGGGACCATTGTGATGAGTTTTGAATGCCGATAACAAGGACTTGTGGGTGTGGTTGCAAATGTATTCCGAGTGATTTTTAGTTGCTGCTGTTTAGTTACTAAGGTGTTCTGATTGGTTGCATACATGCTCAAGTCACAAGAAGCCACTCCCATTTCTCTATGATGTTCAATTTACAGTTTTTGGCCATTTTACTGTCTGTCTAGCAAAAATCATGATTCTAATCACTTAGAAAAGTATACTGTAGCATTACAATTTACATGCCAAACTTTAAAACTCAGAGATAGCTTTTAAACAAAGCGCTAAAGTAACATTTTATACAAAGTTAGAGACAAACTCACAATAGTCGACCTGCAAGCCATTTAACAGACCAGTGAACCCACTGAAACCTCAGAACACAGAGCGATATGAACTGAAGCACACTGGTGTCTTCATGAACGCAGACCATGTGATGCACAGCATGACCAGTCTCTTGAACACAAGCAGATATCCAGCAAGCAAAACAGACATTGTTTACCATTTGAGTATTTTGTTTTTTACCAAAATACTGTTTGATCAAGTCGTCTTGAAATCAAACTCTTACTTGCATTTATTTAAGGGAAGATATAATGGAAGAACTTCTATTTCATTATACTAAAAGATTGATCTAATATGTACACAACACAGCTTTCACAGTGCAAAGCATCCTTCCCAGTCCACCTAGAATATTTATGAATATGAACTATGAGCAAAAAAATGGCTATTCATAAATGTTTAAGGTTGGGAGGATTTTTCTCTTTTCTTTTTTGAAAGACATTTCTGCTCATTAAGGCTGCATTTATTAAATAAAAAATACAGTAAAACCAGCAATATTGTGAAATATAACAATTTTAAATAACTGCTTTATTTTAATATATATTTTAAAATGTGATTTATTCCTGTGATGTCAAAGCTGAATTTTCAGCATTATCTCGCCAGTCTTCAGTGTCACAGGATCCTTCAGAAATCATTCTGATATGATAATATTCTGCTCAAGAAACATTTATTATTGTTAATGTTGAAAGCATTATGTGTTGCTTAATATTGTTGAGGAAATCATGATACATTTTTGCATTTTGCAATTATTCAATTAATAAAAAGTTCAAAAGAATAGATTTTTTTTTAAAATGGAGACCTTTAACATTCTGAATCTCTTTACCGTCATTTTGGATCAGTTTAATGTTAAATAAAAGAAAATTACTGAACCCAAACTTTTGAATAGTACTGTCTGTACAAAACAATTAATTAACATAGGACCACCCTTATTTGCATATCAACACGTCAGTGTTTACAAAGGTTAGCCAACCATAACAGAGGTCATTTACATATAGGGAAGTCCTAAACCTACAGTAGTCAAATCTGGTTTTTAAATGTGTCAGAGGTCAGGTAAAAATGGTCATGAAAAACTATAATTTGACTGTTTTGGTCCAAGTGGCTTCAAATTAACATTTTAATTTAAAAGTAGGGAAAATTACGCAAAAAAAAAAAGTTTAATTTTTAGAATTGCACACAATATAAATTCTTTAATACACAACAGACATTTTGGTGAACAATTCACCAAGTACAACATTGGAACAACATTTCAGTCAACCAATCATATTTGAGAGGCAGGTTTACAGTTTATCTCAAGTTTAGGCTTACAACCAAGGTTAAGGCTTTTATATCAGTGTTATTCACCTTACATTTAGGGCTTAATGTTCAGACGGGAATGTTGTTCCAGGACAATCACAGGGACCAAGAGGCGCTATCTAGCAAACCAACACAATACCTTCAAATAATATGTACCAGTTTAGATAATTAGTTGTACTTACAGTGTTGTGAATGGTCTCTCCTTTCTCAAACATCATCTTCAGGCTGTTGAGAGGCACAGTGGGCTTTTCGATGGACACAGCCCCGGGAGTCTCCACATCTCTTTGCGTCCACTTCTCCATTGGCTGGTCACCGTGGCTCAACAGCTGGGCCTCTGTGCCGTCAACAAACCGGACTTCTGTGGATTCCAGTGGAGTGTCAAAAGTGGGATCTGAAGGCTGCGAGCTCCTCAGAACAGAGTGCTGCTGATGGTTCTCCTTCTGTCTGGAGTGCTCTTTGGGTTCTGGAGAGGTAGGCGTATCGGCTGGTTGTTCCCAGAGCTGCTTTAGGGCACTCAGATTGCCGTTGCGCAGGGAAGGAGTCGACTTCTCCGGAGACTGTATCCGGAGAAAGAGAATTTCAGAAGAGTGTTAACTCCTTTGGTTTCTCAACATTTCATCTTTAATCTTGAGACAAGACAAAAAGGTACAACGACATGTTCAGATACAGCCATTTCATTGTTGAGTTTTGAAAGAGACAGCGTTAAACTGAAATTCTGATTTAAAAATCTATTTCTGGAAAATATTAATGATCCAAAATGCATTACTCACTGAGGCCTTCAAACAAGGAAAAGCAGTCAAGAGAATTAAAAGATTGAGGATCTTGTCATTAGTTGGATTAGTAGTATTTTCTTAGAAAAGGTGGCCTACAAAAGCTTCAGAAACCTGGCAAATGAAAAGGAGTGGCTCCCTCAGTCTGTGCTGGTTGAAATGAGGAAAGGAAAAAAAATGCAGCACCAGATGCTAGTCTTTTGAAACTATCTGCATGAGGGAGTTAAGCCAACCCCCTTACAACAGGACAGACAAACCAGGAAGAACATAAAAAGGGGAAGTAGTGACAGGAAACGGGAGAAAAGAAAGTTTGTGAAAGACATTACATGCTTAGTAATAAATGTACATTTTAATTTTAAATTAAATATAAACTGAAAAAAATCGGATAATAAAATTATTGTAAAAGTATCAGCGTCAAACATAATCCATATTTCTCCTGTATGCTCACAATACAAAATCAACTAAAGCATGTTATTTTGACCCTGGTTCTGACCCTGCATGCTACAACAGCTCAAATACCTCTGGCTCATGTTAACTACTCACATTCCAGGCAGAAGTTATGAGGCCTGACATAAACACGCTAAACTGTCTGCCAAAACATAATGCAAGCCTCTCGCAATGGGGCAGAAATCAAAACCTTTCATTTAACACATTTAACAAAACTTCAATGCAAAGACTATACATGACGTGAACCAGCTGCGGTCTCTTTTAAATACAGTCAGGTAGCTCATACCTACATCCACATCGTCATTTCTGCAACTCCTTCATCCTGACAAACACTAACACTCAAAGTGAAGCTTCCTTGAAGTATTTATGAAGACACACACACTGATTATTCAGGAGGGCACAGATTGAGTGGACCAGTTATGTAAAGCACATGGGAATTACCTGCAGATTAAGACTTCTAAATAAGGATTAAGATGACTGGACACTGACTGCATGAGTGTCTAAGCAGCAGCAGTAGCTCAAGGTAGTGTTACAGATAGACAGATAAACAGTTGAGTCATTATAACATAGATAGATAGATAGATAGATAGATAGATAGATAGATAGATAGATAGATAGATAGATAGATAGATAGAGTTATTATAACATACAGACAGACAGAGGAGTCATTATAGACAGACAAGTCAATATAACAGCTAGACAGACAGACATACAACTCTTTAAAGATAGATAGATAGATAGATAGATAGATAGATATTATAACATACAGACAGACAGAGGAGTCATTATAGACAGACAAGTCAATATAACAGCTAGACAGACAGACATACAACTCTTTATAGATAGATAGATAGATAGATAGATAGATAGATAGATAGATAGATAGATAGATAGATAGATAGAGACAGAAAGATGAGTCATTATAGACAGATGAATCATACAAGTCTTTATAGATAGATAGATACAGACAGATGAGTCATTAGACAGACGAGTCAATATAACAGATAGACAGACAGACAGACAAGTCGTTATAGTCAGACGAGTCCATATAACAGATAGACAGACAAGTCATTATAACAGATAGACATAGATAGATAGATAGATAGATAGATAGATAGATAGATAGATAGATAGATAGATAGATAGATAGATAGATAGATAGAGTCATTATAACAGAGAGAAGAGTCATTATAACATAGAAAGACAAACAGGTCATTGCAGATAGACAAGTCATTATGCATTTGATTGAAAAAAAAAGATGGGGACAACTCACTTTTTTCTTATCTAAACCTGTTTCTTCTGCTGCTTTCTGGTACCTGAGAAGAAATAAAGAAGAAAAATAGTTCACTCAACCGTTTTCTAGCCCTCAAACTCATGAAGAGAAGCAAGTTTCTGTGCATTTAAAACACCATAATATAAATATTTAATAAAAATTTTATTTGTATGACTCCGCAGATGATACGCTCTCTCTCACCCAGAGACACAAGTCAAGACTTCCTAAATGTCACATTAAAGCTGAGGGCTTTTCACCATTACTGATTTGCTTCAAGGAGACACTCAAGCATTCAGCACATGATATACGCACTTCTGTTTAAATGACAGGAGAACATTCAGAAGGTCAATGAAGCAGAAACATCAGGTCACATCAGCACTTCAGCATGCTTAGACAAGTCTCCACGTTATCCTGAACTCACAAAAAGCAATGTCGGCCTAGTCAAAATACTAGGCTGCATCTCCTTCCAGCTGCCTTAAAAACTAAAAGATCACTTTTAATCATTGGTGGCCTCTAGTGGTCATACGTAGCAGTGCAAACAACTGGACTGTCTTGATTTCACTTCTAGTTTTATTTTTATGACAAGTAAAAAAGAAAACTTGAAAGCTAGCCTGAAGGGCTTTCAGATACACCGACCATCTGTTGGAGGGATTTTTTTAAAAATCCCAACCAACGCAAGCAGGAAGTTCAATCTGATTTTCAAAGGAAATCCAAGGCATTCCAATTCAAACTAACTGCTGGCTTTGAATGTAGGTTAGTTGGAAAGAAACATAGATATAGACAAGTTGATCATAGTCTTGTATGTACCGTGATAAAACAGTTAAACTGTTTAAAACTACTAAACACTATTTATTTCCCACATCTATAACAGGTCAGTGATCAGATTACAAACTATTTAATCCTTCACTTTGATTTCTTTGATTCTCTCTAATTCAGCTGGCAAATCTACAGTTTTGAGGATGTGGAAGTCATTGATGCATGTGTAGAGAGGAAGCCAGAGGCAGAAAGCTGGAAAAGACATCAGAAAAATCTGACAGGAGATGCACTGGAAAAACTCCAGACGCTTGGAGAAATTCCTTTACACAGGAAACACACCGACCGAGAGCCAACAAAGATGCTTATAATGAGTCGGGCAGCAGACATTCAGCTGTAAATCAAACACGTACAGTGCGGTTCAATGTCTGAGACATTTCAATATGGAACTTACATTTGGAAAGTTTTAGGTTTCTGGAAGAATTTTTAAAACAAGAAACAAATAAGAACTTAACACTCGTCAATTTTTAAATGCGGCAAATTTGTGCTTTTGAACATTCAAATTTTTATTCTGATAATATTATTTGTGCTTAAAAATGGTATTACATTTTATAAAAACAAAATGGATTATTTTATTAGTGGTCTCTGTCTGGCTGAAGATTTGACACCACTTTCATGGTGAACAAAAGAATGAAGAGAAAGAGAAAACATCCCAATAATGTTGGAGCAGAGGTTTGAACATCATAAACCAATTTAGAACAAAACGCTTTTAAAACAGAAGGGCCTTGTAAAAAAGGTTGTGAAACACCGTCTAAAGAGTGCTAAAAGGGGTGCTAAAGTGAAAGCAAATAGGAGATTAAATGACAAGTGAGATCAGCTTAAGATGTGCAAATCCTGTAATTTGCTTACTTGGAAAATCGCTCAGCAATGGCCGTGTTTTTGCCTCGCACACCAACAATGGAGAGCTCTTTTGCTGTAACTCTCAAGGACTGCGAGGCCCATTGCCCGCGGTGAAACGAACTGACAGCCATCTTGCTATTGTGATGTCTTCAGTAGGATTTCTGTAAGGACAGAGGCATTTAAAATATGCAAATCAAGACTAAACAAGTTTCAACACTCCCGATAAAACCAGACCAGGGGTTTTCAACGTTTACAGATTCAGTGAACCCCACTGCAAATATGGCAGAATTTTTTTTTTTTTTAACAGAATGCACATTAGAGGTTAACTTAATGTTTTGTACAATGCATTGCACTAAATATATAGCAATCATCCACTTATACTGAGGCCTGTTGCATGAAGCTAGCCGAACAAACTCTGCGTTTCAGAGTTATCTGGATTTGTCAAGTTCAACGGTCTCTCAAAGCTCGGTATAAACGTTCTCTGTCAACTCGGGTTTAATCTAGAGTTTGTGATTTACTCTGAAGTGTGTGCACCTGAAAGTGTGACGCGTGCAGCAAACAGCCAATCACAGTGTCCGTTTGCTTCACTTCTCTTCTGAAGTTTGAGAGATCATTCTGAAAATTATCATTAAAAATGTAATGCATTTACAAGGCAGGAATAAACACTGCTGCTGAAAGATGATCCGACTATATCAATGCATGATGGGAATCAAAGGAATATGCCTAATAGTTATAGATTTACAAAGAGCTCAAATGAATTTGAAAAGAATTATGAATTCATGCATTATATTTATATTCATTTTTTATAATAAATATATGAATATATTATATTAAAGTAATTAATTCATATAATAAATAATTAGCGCAAAAAGAAAAGCAATTTTGTCTCTAAAGTTTGTTACTATATACTGCTTTAATTTGGAACGAGAGATACAACGAGAGTGTGGCGTTATTGCATCTTTACTTGCAGCTGATTGGTCCAGTTTAGGTTTACGATGTCTAATTCAGAATAAAACCTGCTCCAGAGCAGGTTAGCCATGTAGTGTAAATTAGTATGGGGATGAACACTGATAAAAACCAATCCACCGTCTTGAGCTCGAAAAACCAGAGTTTCCTCAAACTAATCTCAAACTTACCTGGGTTTCAACTGAAACCAGCTTTGTGCAACAGGCCCCTGAATTCAACCATGTGATTGCATAAATTAAACGAGTCAAAACATCTTCAAAACACCTGTGGAACATCAGAAAGAGGAAGAAACTAGTTTTCCCATATTACTCTTGAAATGAGTCATTCGGCGCCGGTACACAACACCTGTAGCTGCTCACCTGAACATTCAGACATGCTGTGACTTATGCCTGATATAGCAGGAAACAGTGGAGCAATATTCTTATCTCACATGATCTCATGTCTGTTAAGGTTCTCACAAAATCCGCAGGAAACAGATCATCTTAGGGCAAACACAAACCTGTCCTTACCCCTGTCATTAATATAATACACAGACATGTTCTGATTAGGTTTCAGTATTCTAATTAACCAGCATTTTATCTATTTAAGCATGTTCTCCCACCCTTTAAACCAGAGCGGATGGCTTTGTTTTGGGTGATGCAAGAGGAAAAGCATCAGCTGAAACGTCAGTGTCCATATTACTGAAGCTGCTGACACAGCATCTGAGTCATCATTACCTCAGATCACTCATGCATCATGCTTTACAGTTACATACAGCCATAAACAGATCATGCCTTGAAACGTTTCTTTATTTGGTAAAGTTTTATTAATCTAAAACGTCTCAGGGGTTTGTTGTATTAAGACATTAGGATGTGACTCCGCAGATGATACGCTCTCTCTCACCCAGAGACACAAGTCAAGACTTCCTAAATGTCACATTAAACCTGAGGGCTTTCCACCATTACTGATTTGCTTCAAGGAGACACTCAAGCATTCAGCACATGATATACGCACTTCTGTTTAAATGACAGGAGAACATTCAGAAGGTCAATGAAGCAGAAACATCAGGTCACATCAACACTTCAGCATGCTTAGACAAGTCTCCACGTTATTCCCAGACATTATCCTGAACTCACAAAGTGAGTTAATACAATAATACAGCAATGTATGTGCGCATTAAACACGGTTATATGACCTCAAATCAATATTTAGCATTATGCTACATAATAAAGCTCTCATATTTTTTAACACAAAAAACTGTAAAACTCAGCATATTGATGTAACACAGAATAAAAGACAGACATTTTAAATGTTTTTCCCCATTACAATGTGCTCAAAAGAAAGCTGTCCCTTTTAAATGTACTCAGCAAGTTATCAAAATCAGACACATATGGCTGGTGGGACCACTGAAAAGACAGTAAAAAGTAGAAAGCAGCTCAATCAAACCAAATCCATGCAAACACAAGAAAAACAAGCCTTATGAAGACATCAACTAAAACACAGGCTCATGAAACACAATAATATAATACATACTTTTAAATTTGCAGTCTATCAAGCCTCCTCTTGGAATCTTTCAGTGGATGTGCTAGGAGTTTACTTGTTGGCCTCTCGTCCTCTCAATGCTCTGAACTCTCTGCTCACTCTCGCATTGTTGAGTGAGGAAATATACTGCCTCCTCTCAGCCAATGGGAAGAGAGCTGCTTTGCACCTAGCAGGTAATGCCCCTCCCACTTCAGGGCTCAGCAATTTATCATCAGACTCTCAGTAGAACAGACAAAAGTGAGTCAACAGCGCTTCAGCTCAGTCTGGGAATCCCGCCGGATTCCTGGAAGTGAGCAAAAGTCCCCACCTCCATGTCCAGCTCATATTTCACCAAAATCAAAAGAAAAAAATGCATTAGGACAATAAAGATTTATTTATTTATTTATTTATTTATTTATTTATTTATTTATTTATTTATTTATTTATTGGTAATTCACATTTTTAAATATTTTTTTCTACTTAGATTATATAATCTGTATTGATATACCATATACCAAAAACTGTGGGAACACAAAGCAGTGGTGTCTCACAGAGGAGCCTCTCCAGGGGTCTTCAGGCACTGGATCAGTTTCATTAATCCTAGTCACATGGAAGTCTTGCTTGAGAATAGGAACATTCCACAGTGTAAGATTACGCCTTTCAGAACATTACAAAATATTATTTATTTAAACATACATGTGTGTGTCTGTGTGTGTGTTCATATATATATATATATATATATATATATATATATATATATATATATATATATATATATATATATATATATATATATATATATATATATATATATATATATATATATATATATATATATATATATATATTTGTATTAAAGAACATTACATGTATTTAAGAAATATTTAAACATATTACATTAAACAAACATAGATACAAATGTGTGAGTGTGTGTGTGTATATATATATATATATATATATATATATATATATATATATATATATATATATATATAATTTTTGTGTATACAAGTATGTACTTGCATGTGTGTGTATTTAATGTATACGTGTGTGTGAACGACATTGAAAACCCATTCAATGAAGCTCTCTACCTACTGTTCTTGAGCTAATCTGAAGGCCACATTAAGTCTGCAGTTATTAACTCTGCAGAAAGTTGGCAACTTCAGCGCACTGTGCACCTCAGCATGCGCTGACCGCTCTCTGTGATTTTACATGGCCTACCACTTCGTGGCTGTGTTGCTGTTGTTCCCAATTGCTTCCACTTTGTTATAATACCACTAACAGTTGACCGTGGAATATTTAGTAGTTTGGACATTTTCATGAATGGACTTATTGCACAAATGGCAACCTATCACGCCACCGCGCTTGAATTCACTGAGCTCCTGAGGGACTCATTCTTTCACAAATGTTTGTAGAAGTGTCTGCATGCATAGGGGCTTGATTTTATATACCTGTAGGCATGTGTGTGTGTGTGTGTGTGTGTGTGTGTGTGTGTGTGTGTGTGTGTGTGTGTGTGTGTGTGTGTGTGTGTGTGTGTGTGTGTGTGTGTGTGTGTGTGTGTGTGTGTGTGTGTGTGTGTGTGTGTTCTACAAACTGTTTCCTTTGAAGCTTAGTTGCTGCACTGTAAAAAAAAGATTAGTCACTAGAAAATTTTAATTGGAGACCTTTTTTTACAGTGTAAGTTCACATAAGATAAAAATAAATTTAATAATCAATTCTAGAAAAAAATAATAATGAATAAATATTCTGAAATATGTTGTTGTTTAGTTCTCCTATAAATACATGAATAAAAATATCAAATTAAACATCATAGTACTGAACACTTTAGCCCTAAGCAAATTTCCTCGTCCACAGAATTCAGACATTATATTCAGACTATACGTTGGCTAAAGCCAGACAGAAGATGATTATCATCTCTTTTCTTTTCCTCTGCTAGTGCTATTTCAGGTAATACACCAAATATACTTTCTAATGATATATTTTTTATTTTATTTATAATTATAGGCACGTTAGAAATGTGTGCAGCTGCCGTTTACCAGGTCAGAAGGTGGACATGAACAAAACATCTCTAAGACAGAGCAGTGAAAAATTATCAGTTCATTATTTCTGTCTCAGCAGTTTATAGTGATCACTTCCCTTAGGCTAGATTGACTAAAGTGCAGAATTGTAGATGTTTCATCACACTCCCATTCATGACTCATTTTAGAGTAGATGAATCACAAATTCAGGGAAATTTTAAGTTCAGTGTGTCAAATCTGCAGAATAGAATTAGGCTAATTAGAATAAAAATGTTAGGGCACTTTGGAAATGTCGATAGTGAAAGTATGCATACAGAAATCGCATTAGTTGAATGGCTGCCTGTCCAGAAGGCGGCGCAGTAGATGTTTTGCATCAAAATATCATATTACATGCGGATGAAGTTTGGATGAGGAGGCATCAAAACGTCTCCCTTCGTCACACCGAGGTAAACAAAATTGACTTAAATGAAGTTTAATGAAATATTATTTAGCGTGTGTAGAGTACCTCTCTTCGGTGTTATCTATCTCTGAGTAGAGGAAAAAAGCGGTACATTTTAAACTTCATTGTATGCTACATTAAAAGATAACCTGAAAACAACATGTTAGCGCGCGCAAATGTATGACCCGTAACAATAAGGCTGTTTTATTTTTAAACGGAGGTAGGTGGGAACTAAACCATGCTGCATCAGTTGTGGAAATAAGTATCTCTTTGTTCTTTGCCGTTTCGCGCGTCGTCTTGCTTCTCTAATAATAATGATGCGAGTGTGTGCGAGGTGTAATAATGATCTTATTCCGAGCGAACAAAAGCTCTTCAAATTGAATAAAATGTGCGCCATAGTCGTTATTGAATGTAAACAAAGATGACGCAGCTCCGGTAGTAGTGCACTAAACTGGAAGTCCCCTACAGATAAAATGCAGAGGGAGATGCGCCATTCACAATTATAGGCCCTACGCCAACAATAAAAGAAACATTGCAGCATCATTTTATTAATTTGTGTGTAATCAGCACGTGCATTTCGCTTTAATCTAACAGTAATCTGTAGTTCATAATTCAGAAGTGATAACGTTTTTAAAAACAACTTTTCAATGGGAGGGACTAATCATGAAGACAACGCACGCTTCCTTCAACTCCACCAATGATGATGCTTCAGATACAATCTCATTGGAGGCCATCTATTGATCTGTTTTTATATTGCTGCTTTTTGCACCAATACTAAGTGTTTTATTAAACGATATGCTATATCCGTTTCATCTTTCACTATACCCAGATAGCACACATACGTCGGGCCGATGTCGGCGCGATGCACAAAGTTCCATCGGAAAGACATCGATCAGAGAGCGTTTGCTAATTGGGACAAAGTCGCCGAGACATCGGCATTTGATCGCGAATGCTGTCCGGCCGACGTGTGGACGATGCAAAACAGCAAATCCTGGCCACTATTCATGGGCTTTCTAGGACCTTTATTTAGGTCGAACCTTTCGGGTTACACCCAGATAGCACACTGGCATAGAATCAACGTTACACTCTCGGCATTAAAGACCAACGTCAGACACTCCATTCAAAACATCAATCTACACAGATGATTTACTTACCTTATGCTGAATGACGTTGATGTGAGTTGAGTGAAACACGATGTTGATTTCAGTTTGGTACAGTTAACGTTAACACATTTTCTGTTTTAAAAATAGCAAATACTTAATACTAATAAGATACTTTAGCCTGTTTATGTAATAATCACACATAACATTCAGTTAACATTGTTTTAATATTTACAGAGCAGTTACAGATAGCCTACATGTTTAGAGCAAACAATCTATATAAATATTCAATATGACAATATAATAGAAAAGGCATTTAATAGAAAAATGTATATAATAGAAAAGGCATTTACATTCAAATACACAAAGAGGTAGGCTATACAGGTACATAAATTAAAAGCAATATTTACTCAAGAACAACTGATCATGTACCAGACACATTATTTTTATTGGAGCACAAAAGGATATGTCAGTCAGAACATAATGAGACTCAAATCACAGGTTCTTTTCTAATGGTGACTGAGACTATGTGACACTTTTTGTGTTACACAAAATAAATGCATATGGGTGAGTAGATGGTTTATAAAGAAAGCTTACCCTTGAAAATGTAGGGCAGAAGAATATTGCAGATGAATTGGTTCTTTAGCAACTATTGCAGCCTACTATCAGCAAGTGTAAACTCCTTGGTGAAAAAGGTGACAAAGATGTAACCCACATTTTCAATAGCATAGAGAAATTATTTTTAATTACTTTAAAAAATAAAATGCATATTATGAGCCAAAAAAGAGGTTTAAACCACACTGAAAAGTCATTATTAAATACCGATGAGAAGGATGCAATACTAGAGAAACTGGAAAATAAAAGTTTGACCATTGGACAAGAAATACTGATCGAGTCCGCAAAGTCCAGCCAATCTCTTGAATTAAATATCTATTGTTTATATATTGACTACAAACTGAATTAATAGTTGTTAATGAAATAGGTTTGGCATTGGTAAATTGAGACTGGAAAAAATATAACCAGAACATCGACTCAAACTATGCATGTGCTGTATAATATCGAGTATTATTTTAGCAAAACTAACCACTGCTGACAGTGCAGAAAATTTCAGTAAAGTCACTAAGAAAATGTATTAGGATTTGTAAACTTGTAGTTTTCTTTTCCCTCACAAACACAACAGTTACATTTGTACTAATCCTATTCTACAAATCACAAATTAATAAAATCGTGGGCTCATTTTTTCCATCAAGGGGAAAAAAATCATACTCACGATCTCACATCATCTAACAAGTAAAATTTGTCCATGGCTTCACACTTTTGATACATGTGTGCACCAAACGCAGAATAAAGATACGGTCACACTACACTTTACATTACATTGACGAGAAACCTTTGTATTAAAGTCAAGTAGATATTTTTTTTATATTTTGAATATACTGTTTTTAAATGTTGAATTCATGTTTATATAAAGACTGCAGAGCATGAAGTCATATCATGTTTTGTCATGTTTTTATCATTTGTTAATTTGTAGAATAGGACTTGTGCACCACCAGAAAATAATTTGAAAAGGTTTAACTGTTGTGTTCTTTGTGAGAAAGAAAAGTTTGCAACTTCTAAAAAAAACATTTTCTCTGACTTTAAGGGTGCTTTCACACCTGCCTCATTTAGTTCAGTTGAATCGTACTAGAGTTCATTTTCCTCTTTGGTGCGGTTCGTTTGGTGAAAGCAGCAATCGCACTCGGGTGCGCACCAAAAGCGGACTAAACAAGCGTACCGAGACCTCCTTGAAGAGGTGGTCTCGGTGCGCTTTCAAACGAACTCTGGAGCAGTTAGCTGGTGGTGAGAACGTGATCCGGCCTCGAACAGAACCAACTGCAAAAGTACTGATAATATTTTGACTAAACCAGCTGCCATAGTTAGCTGCGCTGACATTATGTGCATGACATTATTACCTGATAGATCGTTGGAAATATTTTCGGAATGAGCGTGTCAGAGTTAAGAATAATTAATGCACGCCTCCGATTGAAGTGACGAGTGATGTGCGCTCGCCGTCTGCAATACGTTGTTTTCAAGTCGCATCCGCGCTTCATTATAGAAAGGTATTGTTTGCATACTGTGGTTAATACACAATATGTAGTAGATTATGGCCAGGGACAAAACCTGCCCGCAGTTGTCTTTCTATAGTGTTATAGTTTGCTGGCTTTTCCTCTTCTGTTGAAATTTTCCCACAAAGTAAATTCTGACCAATCGAAAAGCAGTTTAGGTAATACACCATGGCCAATGAGTGATGTGGATGTTGTCACGTGTTTCAACTGGTTCGGACCAAAGCAATCAGTGTGGTGTGAAAAGGAACCAAAAAAGCTGTAAAATGCAACAATGTATTATTTAATTGTTTGGCCTTGGTTCGGACCAAATTAACTGAACTAGAGATGTGAAAGCACCCTAAGTGCACTGATGTGTGACTATTCTTTACAACTACAAATCCCACTGTCACAGGTGTTCAGTTTTTCTATAATAATACCCTCACAGAACAGGGTAGCAATCAGCCATCCATGCAAAAGCAGAGGTCAGTGTGGTGGACTGTTGGTACATCTGTCCAGGCCAACATTTGATGTCTTCATGCCTTCAACTGGGGATTCCCAGAGAACCTGTAACAAAAATAGTACAGTTCAAAATCCATTGTACATACTCATTACAAAGTATTGAATCTGGTTACACAAATTATCATACAAGGTTCAATTTAACTTTAGCTCAATATATAATATTTGCAGCATAATATTGCACAAAAGGCACGGTTTTGTCTTGCACTCTGAATATTCCATTAATTTGGCAATTTGTGACAAGCCCAGTGACATTGTCACATTTTCTTCTCTATTTAATTTTTATACAAAATGAATGATTAATGTAAAATATAAACAATGACATAACTAAACTGGAAAAATATTAGGGATGTCACAATTCTCAATATAATATTGACCCATTCGATACGACACCCTTGGATCAATAGGCGCTTGTGTATTGCATTAATTTCTGTGCATTTTATTTCTCTCTGAATTGGCTCTGTTTTGTGTGCCAATGAGTCTATGCTGATATGAGCAAAATATCCAATCACGATGCACTAAAGTTAGGGGGTGTTTAGCCACGGATGCAATGCTGGTGTCTTAGAGCGGTGAAGTGATGCTGGAGGGCGCACCACCATCTTTTAAACCTGTGGTGTGGGTGGGGTGTGCGATATCGAGTTAAAGAGTTAGTTCACCCAAAAATTAACCCAATAAATTCTGTCATTATTCCTCCTGTGGTTGGCCAGCCGTCAGACCTCCGCTCATCTTTACACACAGATGAAGATATTAGTGTTGAAATCCGATGATTTGATTTGATTTAATGGTTTATTTGAAAGGGGACAGTGCAATTTCATAAAACACATGAACAAACATGGTTAAAAAAGCCAGAATTAGCTAAAAGGCTATTTTTCATCTGTAGTCCCCTGGCCAAGATGTAAAAAAAGCAATTAAATACATATTAAAATATGTATCAGATGGCTCAGAAAGGCCTTCACTGACACCAATGTCATTTCCTCTCTCAAGACCCATAAAGGCACTAAAGACGTCGTTACAAAGCCCATCTCACTACAGTGGCTCTATAATCATTTTATGATAGTAAAGTAGTAAGTAAGGTAGTACTTTTTCAAAGTTCAGGAACTTTTGAGGGCGGGACTTGGGCGCTGAACATGCTGATTGGTTGAGCACACGCAGCATTTTATTTCAACCGCGCGTTCGTCTCAGCCATCTTACGTGCAATGTCTGTAATAGCTAATAATAATATACATTGTCATTTTAAATCTAGCTTTACAAGCTTTCTGAATATGCTGCTGAATCTGCATATTAGTGCTCTTTTCTGTCATAACCAGCAAAAGCAGCACAGCTTGAATCTCTTCCATACTTGTTATTAATTTTTTTTCACCATGTAAACGACCTGACCGATTACTTTTAAGTGTGTGTCCTTACATGACGTGACAGCGCGCGCCGTGCTCATGTTGACAAGAGAAGATAGTTAATTTTTCGGAGGGGTAAACATTTTATTTCGTAAGTTATGAAGATAATGTTGGAGTAATGACACAGCGTATATTGCCCCAGGC
This sequence comes from Pseudorasbora parva, assembly GCF_024679245.1. Lineage (NCBI taxonomy): Eukaryota > Metazoa > Chordata > Actinopteri > Cypriniformes > Gobionidae > Pseudorasbora > Pseudorasbora parva. The sequence continues at coordinate 13,550,883 of NC_090177.1, forward strand.
AGTTTTTACTTTAACTGCGCCTGACAGAAGATTTTTTTTTCTGAGATGATTATTACACTTTACAACAAATAAATAGCTATAAATAATACTGTATTAGTCCTGGTGGCCGTTAAGAGTTGCTATGGCTACAGTTAACACATTCCAGCTGCTGGAGAAAACATCGGTGACATTTTTGATGCGGCAGACAAGCTGCATGTGACAAAATGATTGCGATTGAAAGTCATCACATGTAAACCCCAGATCGGTTTAGATAATGTCTCATGTAGACAGTCCACTAAATCTTTCAATCAGTATACACAAAAATGATTTCTGTCTGACATTGATGGAGGAGCAGTCGCGCAGTAGGTTACATCACCGGACTAATATGCCTAATCTTCCCGGAACTTTAGATCGCGGTCGAAACGCAGACAGTTGCAGGTTTGGGGGGGGTCTTGATGAGTATCTGCTTGGATACTCATCAAGATGGACATGCTGACATACTTCTTGTGCGAGTTTGTCCGTTTAAGCGCAAGATTTGTAAGAGAACTCAATATTTGCGCGCTGTGAGACGTGCGCGCTCTCGGATGATGCACAGAGACAGATCTTCTCAAAGCGCGCGTGAGTTCTCATTCGTGTCTTCTGGCTCTACACGCGGGTGATGAAGGTGAAAATGACTGGTTTTTCTTTTATTATCACTGTTGTTGTAGTGTATAACTGAGGAGCCAGTACGTGTATCCATCGACAGGATAATTTAATAAACAAAGCATAATTTTCAAGTTATAATCCATATTATATAGTTCGGCCATATTGTTTTGGTGATGAAAGTCTTTTGGCAGAAAGCCGAAAATTTGGTGCATCCCTACTAAATAATGACTTCTATAGTGATGGGTGATTTTAAAACACTTCTTCCTGAAGCATCCGAGCATATCGATTCATGACCAAACTGCTGAAATCACGTGACTTTGACGATCCGAATCATGATTCGATACTGATTCATAACGGTTCGAAGCTTAAGGAAGCAGTGTTTTGAAATCAGCCATCACTATATAAGTCGTTATTTTGCTTTTTTTGGCGGACAAAAACTATTCTCATCGCTTCATAAAATTAGTGTAGAACCACTGTAGTGAGATTTTTCATTTTTGGGTGAACTAACCCATTAAATTCATATAACAAGATTATAACAGATAATTCCATTAGATTTTGAAAAATGTAATTCAATTTTGTGGAAAAGTTTTCCTTAATTTAAGTTCGTTCAATAGCTTTGTTTTTGAGTGTATTTTCCAGACTAACAATGTAACATTAAATCTATCAAAATAAATTAAAAGTATAGTTCACCCAAAAATGAAAATGTGATGTTTATCTGCTGACCCGCAGGGCATCTGAGATGTAGGTGTGTTTGTTTTTTCAGTAGAACTCAGATGAAGATTTTTTAACTTTGACATGCATTATACGAGCGATATTAATCCATATTAAACCCCAACCCCTGTGGCTCATGGCGACACATCGAAACGATCGGTTTCTGTGATAAACACAACTGTATTTGTTATTTTTTTACCTCATATAAGACGAATCTCATTTAGGATGAGTAAGTCAAAATCCCGGCGCAAACGTAGATGCCTCATTCGACCGATCCATCGAGGCACTAATAAGGCATATATCTATGATCGCACCGGGTTTTGACCTTCTTAGATGGAACTAATGGTGTTGGGATGGGAATACTAGATGAGATTCGTCTGATATGAGGTAAAAAATAACACAAATACTGGTGTGCTTCTCACAGAAAGTGATCGTTTTGTGTTTTAAGACATCAATGTGTCGCCACGTGCCGCTGTGTTTAATATGGATTCGTATGTCTGTGTGTTTTTTACTCTCATAGAAATACACCCCATTGACATGCATTATATGAGCAACAGCTAAGTTAAAAATCTTCATTTGTGTTCTACTGAAGAAATAAACACACCTACATCTCGGAAGCCCAGCAGATAAACAGCACAGTCTAATTTTTTGAGTGAACTATACCTTTAATACAGATTGAAGCCTGTTGTTTTCAGTCTTTTGATCTGGAATAGTGGCAGCTATTGGGAAACTCACCATCTTCATGTACTAATTGTAGATGTCATCAAGGCCTTGTCCTGAAGAATCTCAGCACCAAACGCTGGGCTTTATATCTGATCTGGTAATAAGAGCACAGCAATAACTGTAAGAACTCTAATGATATCTTTACCCTCTGACACTGTATTGTGATATAATTCAAACATTTTAGAGGCTAATAGTATGAGCAGTGAGTACGCTGAAAAATAACTTAAATGCCTAAAGTTGTTGACCGCCTGAACCACAGTCAGCATTTAAAGTATTTAAGTATTTAGTAAAAGTATTTAAGACCATAACATCCTGTTATCATAATAGTTAATCATAAATACAAACTATAACACATTACATTTGTCACCTTGTCTAATTTTGCTGATTATTTTACCCTAAAGGCTTTTCAGACGGTCTCACTGTAACAACATGGAGTTAATGTTTTTAAAATGTACAGACCCCCAACTTTTGAACAGTAGTATAATTTTTGAGGTTTTGCTTACCAGTCATCTAGTTTTTAGCCTGAGATTTTCTTCAACAGGAGTGCAGGCCATCAGCATGGAAGAATCTAGGAACATAAACAATTTATCACAGAGCCTATATAATGTCAGGCTTATTAGAAGGAAACAAGCTAGAGCAGAGGTGAAACGCAGATAAGAGAAAGTAGAATATGCAGAGTATACATACAATAATTTCTTAACATAATTTGTTTTAGGCTTACTTCATTTTACATTGCTCAGTGTTACTTACGTGTGGTTGTCAGAACCTTGCAAACTGTAATAAAAAATAATTTTGCAAAAGAAAATAACATGCATGGTGATGTAGGTAAAATATTTATTATGGTAACACTTTGGTATGGGAAACATTTACTTAACTTTTGCCTCAAATTCATAATTTACTGCTCAATAGATAGTAAGGTAGTTGTTGTAGCGTTTAAGTTTAGTTAGATACCAGGAAGAATTTAGGGATGTTGTAGTATAAGGTCATGCATTAATATGTGCTTAATAATACTAATAAACAGCAAATGTGCAAGCTAAGAATTGTTCACCTTACTAAAGTGTTACCTTTTGTAGAAAAAATACTAAAGATTTAATGAGATTTTACCCTTCTCTGTCAGCAGCCCATGGGACCATCCCTTGCCTCCGTTGTTGAATTATTATTTTACTGAAATCACGGGGGAAAAAATGAACGTAATTGGTATTAAATAATTAAACATTAAATGTAATTTAGGTTGTTGTTGTTGTTTTTTTACCGTGAAAGATCATTTCATTTGATTTTGGCGTTTCCTGTAATAACATTAACTTATAGTGAAGTTAGGTTAAATAAATTAGCTCACTTCCAATAACCCATTGACAGACTACCAGCAAACCTAAAAAAAAAACTATCAAAGCCTCTCTTCTGCACATAAAGACGTGATTAAAAACTCACTTTCATTAGAGCTAAAGTATATTAGCAAACTGCAAATAAAAAACGGTTGAGATGCTAACGGACTTTTTCAAAGACACTGAACAATTTTAATAAAGTAAATATTCGACAGAAGCGTGTCAATTACAGTAAGAAACGTGTACGGAACAGTTTTATATTATTTGTGTAATGTTTATGGACTAAACTTACCTGAAAGCAGCGAAAATAAGAGCGTGTCCGTTACTGTGCTGTTGCTGGCTTGCTGCAAACTCCGGCCCGTTTCCATGGTAACTTCCAGTGTTTGACTGTTCAACGCGCACGCCCGTCAAAGTCACGCAGCAGCATTACGTAAATAAACACGTACATTACCAATTTAATGAACAGTCAGTTTATTGATCAGATGATGACAAATGTTCAGACAGTTTGGCAACTCAAAAAACTTTGGCACAAGAGTATGCACCATTTCTGACTAAAAACTGTGAGGAATTCTTGGAGTGAAAACTGCGATTACAAACTGCCTGTTTTTTTTCTGATTTCCTCAAGTGAAATTTTACCTAAAACCCACAGATGGCGTCGCGTCGCTTCGTCTTTCTCTCGGGTTGGTGGCAAAGAGATGAATGGGCATCATGAGCAAACAACAGATAAACACAGCATCGGCCTCCAGTATATTGGGCCGACCCAAAGCCGACGAGCTGGAAATAAAGCGATATTCGCGTATGCCTGGCCGATACTTATTCGATGTTATGATTTGGAGGCCGACGTCCGCTCTGGGGCCGACGTCGGCCAGACGTATGTGTGCTATCTGGGTATTATTGTGTTGTATTGTTTTGTTTTTTTGAAATGTGTATTAGTGTAATGCCTCAATTTCCCCCAGGAGGATCAGTAAAATACTGAATACTTAATATTATAATTTTAATATACAGATCATTGCTGGGGTGCATTACAAATTATTTAATCAGATTACTTTTTTTAAGTAATGCATTGCATTCCATAAAAAGTATCACAATTAGGGTACGTTTACACAATAATGTACTAAAAATGGAAATATTTTTTCAGTGGTTTTTTTTTTGTACAGATGAAAACATTGTCAAAATGTCCCTGTTAAGAGGGGTCCACAAAAATGACTTGTATTATTTATGCCAGGCCAGTAGGTGTAAAAAACTATTGTAAAAATTGGCACTTTGTAAAAAAATAAATGAAAAAACTACTAACTTATAGACTGAATGTATCATGTCAACTATTCGATTTGGTATCGCAATTTGTTACATCTTTGTTTTTCACTATTACTGCACATGGCTATGTTTTCATCAATGAATATAAGCAGTCAGATATATGAACTTCCTTTTTTATTTTATCTGCTTTAAGAAAGTACACTTCCCAAACATCCGACACAGCTTAAGTCTGAACACAGCAGACAACAGGAGCATGTAGAACTAATAAAAAATAGTAAATATGTTGTTAAAAGCAAGCACATGGAACTGTCAAGTACTTAATTTACAATAACACACACAAACATGCTAGCTACGCACATCCAAACATAGACACACACGCGCTTTGGGGACGCACACACACACGCTTGCAGGCTGTAATTGTTAAAAAACTGTGTGCATTTTTTATTACTTACTCTTGTGTTTCGCTCCCCTCCTCCATTCCTTTGTGCTAGTGCGAGAAGTGCATATGCAACAGTTGACATCAGATAATCGTCAGTAGATTATAATTGATTATTGATTATGGTCTATTACTGCATCAATGCAGCAACGATTAATTTGAGCACCCCTAATATGCATGTTCATGACGTCACAGTTTACACAGACAATAACGGCATAGTTTTCAAAAGTTTGTGTTTTCAGGCCCCCAAAACTCTATTGTAGTGTAAATGAACGGCCAAAATGCATTAAAAGTTTTATGTGTTTACTTATAAACGGGTATCGTGTAAATGGCCCCTTAGTTACTTTTGAATGGAGTAACACAAAATATTGTAATTAATTACTTTTAAAAGTAATTTTCCCCAACTGGAACAAATATCTTGAATTAGTTGCTTAAAGAAACAAACTTTAATAGCCTATTTATTTTGCTGATCCCATTTGTTTGCAATTCTTACAGATATCGATATACCATTTGAAAAAAAAGAGTATGAAAGAGTTGTGGTTATTCGTTTTTATAATAACATACAAATGTTAAATTCCTAATTAAAAGCATTTAAGACGGATGAAAAAATAATAATTTGCTCCTTTCTTTCAGTTTCCTTTCAGCATGTGACACTGAAGTACCCTCTTTAGTTTATCTTAGGTGTAATATTTTTTGTTGTTTATAATATTTTTGATTTTGTTACAGTCTTAATCTTGGTTTTCAAAACCAGTGTCAAATCAAGGTTTTCCCATCACTGACCAAGCACAAGAGGCAATGGATGGACCAGTAGATGGCACCAAGCTCATTCAGAGACACAAGGCGAAGTTACTGGAGGCCCTGATGGGAGATGCAGAGTTCCTGCTTCAGCATTGCCATGCCTGTGGCATACTGTCCAATAATGAGTACAACAACATCAAAGACATTAACATGCGCTCAAAGCAGGTACGGGACATCTTGGATTATGTGATTCACAAAGACAACAAGCATGCTCTGAGTTTCCTCAAATTGCTGAAAACACAAGACATGCAAGAGACATTTCCTAAACTGCAATTCCTTCAAAAACTTCAAATCAACAAACGCAAGGCTCCAAGAAACCCAGGTATGATCTTATAAACCATCGGTTATCTACTATGAAGACACTAGAATTTTGACATTAAGAATTTTGTGCGTTTTTATTTAGAATTTCAGCAACTACACTTTTAAAAAAGCAAACTTAAAATAACAAAAACGTATAAAAAACAAGATTCACATAAAATGTATGATAATTGAACAGAGAGCCTGAAATAAATAAATTGAAAGAGAAAAAAAATCAAGGTTAGTTCAAGTTATTTTCTTTTACATTTTTTATGTTATTTCTCATTAGTATAATAATTTCTCATTAGTCATTTTTACTGTATTATAGTTAAAAATACTGTCTTGAGTGATTTTTGAAAATTAATTTAAGTAAATGCATCATACTGTATAAATACTTGAAGAGAAAGATAATATGTTATTATGTAACAGTAATGAGAATTAAACTCTTTGCATTTACATTCATGAAAACTGGGCAATAGAAGGAGCTTAATTGTCATGAAAATCATAATCACAATGCAAATAAAGGCCCATTCACACCAAGGACGGTAACTATAACGATAAAGATATAGTATTTATATATCAATATTTTAAAAATCTTTCTAAATCTAAAAGAATAGCAGAGTCCACATCATGACTATAACGATAACGTCACTGAGAAACGATCATTGGAATATCATTGGAAGTTTCAGAGCGATTTATTTCCAGCTGATGAACTAAAATATCAGCCAATCAGAAGCCATCCTGCTGTAATGAGCAGGGCCCTATTCTACCAATTCAAGGACATGGGGTGCACTTAGGGCATGTCTGAATCCACTTTTGCTAGTTTAACAACGGACAAAACAGTCAGTGTGCCCGACGCATGGTCCAAAAGGTTTGTCCCTAGGCTCTTAATGAGTCATGGGTGTGTTTCGGGCATAACGTGCATTAAACCAATCAGAGTCTCATCTCCCATTTCCTTTAAAGCCAGTTGCGCTTGCACCGTGGCAGATTCGTTATTTACATGGCGGAACATAAACACACTCAACCTGATGAGTCAGTTTGGTCATACAATTTGGCAATTTTACTCGTCTTTACTGCAAATAGTTAATTCTGATCTAATCAAATCTATTATGACATGTAGGTACTTTTATCATGTACCAAATAATAATCTTTTACATTGTAATAATTGTATTTTTCAAATGTTTGTGTGCTGCTGCGCATCCCTGTGTGTGCAACCACCTATAGGTGCATATTACTAACTCTCTAACGCTCTTTAAATTACCCAAAAACAGTGCTATTTCAGTTGCCTCAAAATAGCAACGCGCCAACAATACGCCTGAACACACATCGTTTTCAGGCCAAATGGGTGCACAAATGGACGCAAGTGCATTTGCTGTTTGAATAACGAGGCTCTGGACGTGAAAATGATAACTAGCTAAAAACACTTAAGTCAGGCCTGGCATCACATAGCGCCGGCTGTAAGACAGGGCATAAACTGCAGTGCCTGCTTAGAATAAACAGAACAATATTGTGCATTGGTGTGGACGCTAATATAGTTATCATTCTTGGTGTAAACGAGCCTTGAGGGTCCTATTATATATATATATTGGCCTGTATATAAATATATATATTACCTGGTCCTTCTTAGGTCTTAAAATTGTCCTTTTTGCATATCTATATCTGTATCTAGTACATGCATAATCGATTTGTAATGTGAAAATGTTGTTGGTTTATCAGAGACGACACCCCCACGAAGGCAGAAGGTGTTGGGAAACGATGTTCTGCAGGAGAAGCTGACTGTAATCAGTGAGTCACATACACACCTCTGCTTTGCATCTTCTGCAATGGCTTCACGTCCACACGGCTGCATTACGTAACTTTGCTTTTTCTCAGACTCCAGGATGGTGAGCGAGAGGGAGATGATGATGGTGGCCGGCTGCATTGGGAACAGTTGGAGGGAGGTGGGAATAATGGCACTAGGTATGAACACCACCACCCTTCAGCAGATAGAGGAGGATAACAAACTACACAAAGAGCGGGTTTTCGCCATGCTGAGGAAATGGAGCATGCGTGAGAGGGACCAAGCCACAGCAGCTCGTCTCTATTCCCTCCTAACCCAAGAGGAGTACAGCGTGGACCCACAAAACATCAAGTTCTTGATGGAAAACAACTGAGTCCACTGTGAGGACTGCATTTATGTAGCACTTCGCATGTGTAGACATGCACGCGTACCACTAGAGGGAGCTATAATTGCTTTTCAGTTATATTGAAGAATGTTTACTTAATTTACTGTTTTTTGTGTGTGTGTGTGTTTGTATGTTTGTTTGTTTGTTTAGTAAAGGCCATGTATAAAGTCAGCTAAAAGCTTGAAATAATATGAAAACGGCAACAAGCTACAATGCGGGTATTTCAAATATTTTCTTACATTAAAAAACAAAGGGGCAGACTTTTTTGTAGAATTTTTTGTTTTGTTAGTTTTACCTTTTTATGGCATTATTACTTGATTGTTTTGTTTTTGTTAAGCTTATTTTCATGTGAGATCAAGTTCCATTCCTACTTTTTAAATTCCACTTTACTGTGTGTGTGTGGGTGTGAGTGAGTGTGTGTGTGTGTGTGTGTGTGTGTGTGTGTGTGTGTGTGTGTGTGTGTGTGTGTGTGTAATCATCTTTTCACATGAGCCTGATTTGTACCATAGCAATTCTACAGAATAATGCGTTTCCTTTTTTTTAAAAACTCTTTTTTTGAGTACATGAATGTGAAAGCTTTTATCTAAGTCTTAAAACTTGAACCGATTCCATGAACAGATAAGGAAGACTGGAAATTTACAAAGCTTTGTGTTCCAGTAGAGACCGCTATCTGGCAACATAACGGCGACCTTTGGTCTCTCGGCAAGTATCACGTTGTTTCACCCTGATGCATTTTCACCCTGGTGTTTCACCCTTGTTCACCCTTGTTTTGCATGCCAAGCAGGTGATAGTATTGGAGGCGGAGCTTTGTACAATTCCATTGCACAGGCCAGTCATTAAACAGCGTCTAATCCTTACAGACTTCATGGAACTTTTTTATTTGATGACTGCAACCTTGTGTGGGAACATTCATTTCAGATTGAAAATCATGGTTGTTACTTTGTCCTGTGAATTATTTTTTTTTTTTTTTACTTTGTATTGACATGTTTTTTCTACATCTCATTTCCATTTAGTAAAATAACTGATCATGCTTTGGTGTTGGGTTATTTTGTAAGTAAAATAAAAAAATAAAGAGAACCAAATGATTCATTATGATGAAAGAGTATGAAGTTATTATTTTTGTTTTATAGCCTGTTTTATTGTGTAATTTAGATATTGTCACATTTACGGTATCTTGTTTATTGTTTTATAGACTATAAAATACGGCTCCTGGAGAGTATTTTTTATGTTTAAGAATGTAAAATCTCTGTCTCATCTGTTCTTCATAATCTTTGTATCTCTTTTACTTCTTATAGATTAACATTGTTTTATCGTGTAGGTTTTAGTTACCCAAATCCCTGACAAAAGAAGTAGAACAAACTTTCTTATGAGATTGATATCAGCTTTTAAAATGTAATTTCAACAAAATGAGTATGAGCTGTTGACACCCATCATGTAAAATGTAAAACTGATATCAGCTTTTAAAATGTAAATGTAACAAAATGAGTATGAGCTGTTGACACCCATCATGTAAAATGTGCATACAAATATTATCCTTTTCCATAGGACACACTTTTTCTATACGGCTCTTTTTTTTTCTTTGAACCCTGTGACATTCCATTCCACTCTTGTGAGTGAGTGTGTGTGGGATCATTGTGCAATGTGACAAACATACGTGGAGGGATATATCTTTCTTTCATCAGCAGGTCTAATTTGAACTTAGAACAACAACTCGGAGTTTGGAATGAATGTATGTGTCATTATATAACACGTAAAGTTGTTGTATTGATCATTATTGATTGCTTGTGTGCAAGTCGCAGTTTTAGCGCAGTAAATATATCTTCCCCCCTTATCAACTAAGATGCTGGACCCTTCCAATAAAACTATACAATGGCTCTGCAGAAGGCTAAATGGAACTTAAATAATTGTTACTCAAATGTATACTTAATTCCACGCATCTTAAAGCCTACCTGAGTCTTTAGAAAGCATTTTTTAAGTTAAAGATTGATTTTTTTGTTGACACCCATATCACTCTAATCCAATTATAGGATGTCACTTCAATGACGAATCGGGCGTGTGCATCCACGTATATGAAGGCTGGATCCTCTGCATTAATCCTCCGAGGGTCTCGAGGCATCACGACATCAAATACAGTAGAGTTGTGCAGAAAGGACACAAGACATCACAATGAGTTCATCTAAAGGTGAGAAGTTTGTTCTGTTTTGGATGCGTGCATAAAGTTTCTCTTAAATGCACCCATTTCTTAGTTTTGCTGAATCGTGCGTAACATGAGGATGTTAGCTACTGTAGGTAGCCTGTACAGAAGCAGGGGGAAAAGTTACCGCTATATGGGTTATTCGGTGAATGGTGCATTGTATAGAAACTGTTGCATAAGTTGCAGGAATTGCAACGTGATGACGGCTTTCTAAGCTCTCGCATCGACCACATTTGGCTAAAGAAAATAAAGAACTTCCTAAACAGGAAAAGGTTGCACAAATATTTTATTCCGCTATAGTTTAATTCTTAACAATGATTAAAAAAGTTGCATATTGCAGTTAAATCTTTCTGTCTTTGACTCTTTCTGACAACCATTTTGCTCTGGTGTCATATTTCCAAAAAGAAAAGACAAAAAGAATAGGGCAGGCTATTGGGTGACGTTTTCCTTAAATATCGCGATTGCCACCGTGGCATAACGCTTACTGTAAAACTAATTTTGAGTTCTGATTGGATGCGCACATCTTCTGAATTTTGAGTTCATCAAAGATGTGACATAAGGACAGATGCGTTTAAACAAGCAGGGCTGTAAACACCATAGACATTGAGGGAGACAAGTTAGAAATATTAGAAATGGCCAAAAATGTGATGTATTCTTGATACTGATTTGCTGTACTGCATTACACGCCGCTCTGTTTGTTGCTAGGATGACAGAAGTAAAATGTAGGTTGGTCTGCCTCAGCGCTCATCACTGTCAGAATGAGTGAGATGGCCAATCAAATCAAAGAAGGCGGGGGTTACTGTTAGTGCGAAGTTGCGAACAACACTTTAGTGATATCAGGTAAAAAGTCAGTTCACCCAAAAATGAAATTTATGTCATTAACGACTCACCATAATGTCGTTCCACACCCGTAAGACCTCCGTTCATCTTCAGAACACAGTTAAGATATTTGATTTAGTCCTAGACCATAGGCACACTATACTCTCCATGTCCAGAAAGGTAATAAACACATCATCAAAGTAGTCCATATGTGACATCAGTTAGTTCATTAGAATCTCTTGAAGCATCGAAAATATATTTTGGTCCAAAAATAACAAAAACTACGACTTTATTCAGCATTGTCTTCTCTTCCGCGTTTGTTTTCAATCCTTAAATAAAGATTCAAACGATAATGAATCAGCGTATCGATTCATGATTCGGATCGCGTAAACTGCCAAACTGCTGAAATCACGTGACATTGGCGATCCGACGAATTTTGATGTTATTTTTGTACCAAAATGTATTTTCGATGCTTCAAGAGATTCTAATGAACTAACTGATGTCACATATGGACTACTGTGATGATGTTTTTATTCCCTTTCTGGACATGGACAGTATAGTGTGCATACACTTTCATACACTGTCAGACTAAATATAAAATATCTTAAACTGTGTTCTGAAGATGAACGGAGGTCTTACGGGTGTGGAACGACATTAGGGTGAGTCATTAATGACATCAGTTTCATTTTTGGGTGAACTAATCCGAGTGCGTCGTAAGTAGCTAAACATTTAATATTTCACAACTGATTTACAATAAAAACGTTCAGCGACCAACAGTAATATCGAGTGATGCAAACTACCCTATTTGACATCTTTTATGAAATTTCACCATTTTTATTTATTTGGAATCATAACTGAATTTGACGTGTGTGTGTGTGTGTGTGTGTGTGTGTGTGTGTGTGTGTGTGTGTGTGTGTGTGTGTGTGTGTGTTTGTTGTGTGTGTGTGTGTGTGTGTGTTTAGGGGGGTTGGCAAAACACCCAAAGACTGAGACTAAAAAGGCTAAACTAATTGTTGTTGTTTTTTTCATCTTATATTATGAGGTGCAATAATAGTTTCTTATGATTTGTATTACTAATGAATATAAGCATTTGTTTATGCAGCTTATATCTGTTTATTTTGTATTTCACAGAATATATGAATGGCCATGCCCACCTGGAAGAATCAGACATGTACAAGTCGGATGGGAAGCTGTTCCTGACTGAGGCTTTCGATGTGATAATGGAGGAGATACTTCATAAAGGAACTGACCGGAAGGAGAAGGTTGTGTCTTTTATGAACTTATCATCTCATTTAACAACTTCTGGATGTGCTCTATCTTATCTGGTTTTAAAGGAATAGTTCACCAAAAAATTCTGTCATTTTATCCTCACTCATTTTGTTCCAAACCTGTATGAGTTTCTTTCTTCTTCTGATCACAAAAGAAGATATTTTGAAGATAAGATTGGTAACCAAACAGTTGATGTGCCTCATTAGCTTCCATGTGAAAAAGAAACTCATACAGGTTTTGAACCACTTGAGGGTGAATAAATGACAGAATTAAAATTGTTAGGTGAATTATCCCTTTGACCCTGCGTGTCTTTGCATCCACAGGTGTGTGAGTGGAAAGAGCCAGATCAGTTGAGAGCTCTTCTGGACCTTGAACTCAGAGAGCATGGAGAATCTCACGAGCAGTTATTGCAGAGGGTCCAAGATGTGGCGAGATACAGCGTTAAAACCTGTATGTTGCATATGTTGGGATCGCATTCCCCCTATTTATTCATATTAGCAGTGGTTTATTCTGAAATTATTACATTTGTTCCTCACAAATCTTTGTGGTTACATCCTAGTCTAAAGCCTTTTCCCGTTCACAGGTCATCCTCGGTTCTTCAATCAGCTGTTTGCTGGGGTGGACTACCATGCACTGACAGGACGGCTCCTCACTGAAACCCTCAACACCAGCCAGTACGTGTTCATGTTAATATGTTACAGTGAAAGTGCCCTCGCAGGTCCTCAGGAGAGAGTTGTAAAAGAGTCTATATGGCGTTTTATTAACTGAGGAGCGCATCAGTGTTAAACTTCTAGTAAACCGTAAACCGTTACACTGTTGTTGAAGTGTTTCATTAAACCTGGTTGTCATAGAAATAAGTAACTTATCAGAGCACTTTATCAAGTTATCAAGATGACACAGTTTGATAACAGCATGGAGCCACATTTAGACTAATCTAAAAAATGGATTGATTAGAGATTGATGAAATTAGGGTCTGGAATTTTGAGATAATACACAGAGTGTTGTTATCATTAACTAAAACGATATATATACCCTTTTCTGCATGATGACGTCCCGTTTAGCCGCTTGTTAGTAACTGCTCTTGTCAAGACACATAACAGCACAAGTGGGTTCATACTAATGTATTTTATGTCGTAGGATAAAACTTGAAAGTGTCTTGAGCTTGTGTTTGCCAAAGACCATATTTCATCCATTTAACCAAAATGTCACTCAAAAAACCCCAAAGACTTCAGGACGGTGGAACTAAAAGTGCTAAAATGCTAACTTACTTCCAAGAAGAAGCCGAAGAAGCCGTTTTGGCTTACAAAAATGCACCATCCCTCCAGTGTATGTATGGCAGTATCAAGTCCGTACTTGCTGTGCAGATTTATTCCGCCAAGACCAAATATATAAACCATGTCATATCCATTACCATGCGAAACACTTCAAGAGTTGTCATGACAAATGTGTGTATTTATAGGTTACCTGAAATAAAATAAAACATAAAAATGTCAACATTTTTAATTTTCGTTAAGTAAGGAGCACTCTACTTTTAAAAAAAAGGCTTATTTTCCAAATCCCTTAGAGTTAAACAGTTGAGTTTTACCGTTTTTAAATCCATTCAGCTTATGTCTGTATCTGGCGGTACCACTTTTAGCATAGCTTAGCATACATAATTGAATCGGATTAGACCATTAGCAACGCGCTCAAAAATGATGACCAAAGACTTTCAATATTTTTTCTATTTAAAGCTTGACTCTTTTATAGTTAAATCATGTACTAAGACCAACACAAAATTAAAAGTTGCTATGACTAGGAACTATTTTCTCATTCCTGCGTAATAATCACAGAATTTTGAAGCCATCCCATGGGTGCAGCGGCGCAATGATATTATGCAGCACCTGAAAATAGGCAAACTTCCGTCAACGAAACCAACATGACAACCTGCTTGCACAGAGAGCATGCCTAGTAACCATGGAGACATTTATGATATATATGATTATATTATGATCATATCTTGAACCGTGTCTATTTGAACCAGCTATTTGAGCCAGCTGCAACTCTGCTTTACCTGCAACGATACAAACTTAGTGCCGGTCGCATTGGAAGTTACCTATCGGAACTTTCAGGCGCTGCATAATATCATTGCGCTGCTGAACCCATGGTATGGCAGCGAAGTTCCATGATTATTACGCAGGAATAAGAAAATAATTCCTATCTATATCGGTCTAAAAATCGCGACTTTTAATTTTAGTCTTAGTACACGATGTAACTACAGAATAGTCAAGTTTTAAATAGGAAAAATATGATCTTTGAAAAAGTAATTTCTGACCGCAATGCTAATGGTCTAATCCGATTCAATGAATTATGCTAAGCTATGCTAAAAGTGGTACTGCCAGATACAGAGATCGGCTGAATGGATTCAAAAACTGTAAAACTCAACTGTTTAACTCGCAGGGACTTGCATGAGCCTATTTTCAAAAAAAGTGAAGTGTTCCTTTAAGTACTACATTTTTTTTTCTAGAAATACTATAATAATATATTATTAATACTAAAATAATACTGATATAAATGCATGTGCATATAATGACTGATCAATATGCAACATACTCAGTGTGAAGTTGTTACAGATACACCTATGAAGTGGCTCCGGTGTTTGTCCTGATGGAGGAGGAAGTGCTCTCTAAGATCCGCTCTCTGATTGGCTGGTCAGAAGGCAATGGGATATTTTGTCCCGGTGGTTCCATGTCCAACATGTACGCCATGAACGTTGCACGATACTGGGCCTTCCCTCAGGTGAAGACACAAGGCTTGTGGGCCACACCACGGATGGCTGTATTTACATCACGACAGGTACAAAGACAATAATTACTGATTCTAATCTTAGAATTAATAGGGCATATGCAGCAGTATTTGTAGCATTTTTTCCTTTTTCTTTTAGAGTCACTACTCAATGAAAAAAGCAGCTGCTTTTCTTGGGATCGGAACGGAAAATGTTTTTATTGTACAAGTGGATGAGAGGTACAGGTTCTTATCTCTGGCGTATTTCGGAAAACCAGTGGTTCACTTTAAATGGTTTTAAAACTGTTTCTTTGTTCCACCACAGTGGCAGCATGATACCAGAGGACCTGGAGGCTAAAATCGTACAGGCAAAATCACAAGTAAATATTTCAATTGCATGGTAAATTCATTTATATAATGTACAGAACCGTTTAAAAGTTTGGGATAAGATATTAGTCTCTTATGCTCACCAAGGCTGCATTTATATGATTAAAACTGTAACATTGTGAAATATTATTACAATTTAAAATGCTTTCTATTTTAAGATATTCTAAAATGTACTTTATTCCTGTTATGCAAAGCTGAATGTTCAGCATCATCAAGAGTAAGGTATATAATATTAAAATGAATTAATATGGGAAACTGAAGTAGTGTGTATAAGTGAGAACATGGACTATGTTCTCACTTATACTCAATACTTAAGTTTCCCATATTAATTCATTAATTTACTGTAAAATTCAAACTCTGTAATGATTTATCTCATTCCTAACATGACTTTTTACCTTCCGTGAAATGTAAAAGGAAGTGTTTTGCTGAATGTCAAAGCTGACAATGATATAAAGTCTTCCAAAGACATGATTTGATAGCTTTTTTTGAGGAAGATCCCTAAATCTATGTCTGCTTTCTTGACATAATTATGACTAAGAGCTGTGTGAACCTTACACAAAACATCTCTGTGAAAGTTCTGTGAAAGAAAAAATTCGGAAACACTTTTTACTATGTTTACTATATTTTACAATGTCATTGTTATATGTTACTTGTACTTACCATAGTAATAACAGTAAATTATGCATAATTACATGCAATGAACCCTAAGTACATTTTGGCCCGGTTAGACAAACAGGGCTTGGGTGAAGCTAGGCTTAGGCATTAGTTCAGTTAGGGCATTTAAGTAACTTTTATAAACGTGCCCTAGAAAAAATTATAATACTTGTGTGCATGTTAAGTCAAAACAATGACAGTGTCATATTTTAAGATACATCAGTGCAAGTTGCTTTTAGTTGAAACACCTCAAACTTGCATCTTAGTCTGAGACTAGCTTAAGCCTTGTCTCTGAAACTGCAGGGTTGTTAATTAATATTAATCGGTACTTAAATATATAAATTACAAATAATAATTTAATGTAACTATGACACCTTAAAATAAAGAGTAACCAAAAAGTCATACAGGTTTGGAATGACATGATTGTGTGTGAACTCAACAGACAAAAATGTTTTTTTTTTTTTTTTGCTTGAACAATCACTTTAAATATCCATGAATCAAAGGTTAATGATGTTTGACCAATGTGTCTCCTTCAGGATGCTGTCCCATTTTTCGTTAATGCCACAGCGGGTACCACAGTGCAGGGCGCCTTTGATCCTTTGAGCCGCATTGCTGACATAAGTGAAAGAAACGGCATGTGGATGCACGTTGATGTAAGTTCAGTGAGGTTACCTTATGTAACATCGTTGTGCAACATTTCTATATACTTGTGGCCCCCACTTTAAAAGTATCCAGTTGTTTGCACTTAAAATGTTCACATAGCATTTCTCCCTGTCCTAACTGGTACAGTCTGGATGTCTTTCCTTTACAGGCCGCTTGGGGAGGAAGCGTGCTGTTTTCCAAAAAACACAGACATCTGGTTGCAGGACTAGAAAGGTTTGTGCTCTGCACTGAATAAAATCTGCTTTGAATAGAGACATAGCCCGACTGTACCATTTTATAATTCTCCTTTTTTTACAATCAGAGCAAACTCTGTGACTTGGAACCCTCACAAAATGCTCCTAACTGGCCTGCAGTGCTCTGCGATTTTGTTCAGAGATGCCACGGTATGAAAGCTTGTGGAATGTAGCAATCCATCTATCTTTTTTTAAACTTCTAAACACGTGTAAGTCAATTCATGCAGTATCTTTCCTGATTAGTCAAAAAGGAAAGTACCATATTGACTTGTTCACAACTGCATATTAAAAAGGGCAGTGTGCACAAATTTTATTCACTGTGTCTCATTGTGTAGAATTTGCTAATGGACTGTCACAGTGCCAAAGCAACCTACTTGTTCCAGCAAGACAAGTTCTACGATACAAGTCTAGACTCGGGAGACAAATCCATCCAGTGTGGCCGCAAGGTGGATTGTTTGAAGCTCTGGTTGATGTGGAAGGCAATAGGAACGCATGGCCTTTCAGAGCGTGTGGATAAGGCCTTTGCCCTTGCAAGGTATTTGATATTTGTCAAACACTATTGACTTATTATTAATATATACACTATCATTAAAATGTTTAACTCTTATGCTCACAAAAGCTGCATTTATTTGAATCAGAAATACAGTACAAACCATTATGTTATGAAATATTATTACAATTTATTATAACTTTTTTAACTTAAATATATTATAAAATGTAATTTATTCCTGTCATGCAAAGCTGAATTCTCAGCATCATTACTCTGGTCTTCAGTGTCACATGATCCTTCAGAAGTCGTTGGTATATGAAAAAAATTCTGATTATTATCACTCTTGAAAACATTTGTGATGATTAATATTTTTGTGGAAACATCCTTTTTTCAGTATTATTTGATGGATATAAAGTTCAAAAGAGCAGCATTTATTTGAATTAGAAACTTTGTAATATTATAAATGTATTTATGTCATTAATTCAAAGCATTCTTGCTTAATAAAATCATTAATTTCTAAAAAACGAAAGGAAAACATATTGATCCCATTGAACTTTTGGCACCAGGTATTTAGCTGAAGAAATGGAGAAAAGGGACAATTTCCAGCTGGTCTGTAAGGTACAGTGTTGCACTACATACAAATTCTAAAACATTATGCTTATGTTTATGCAAATATAATATGTGTTAATATATCTGTATGGGGTGTGTCTTTTCCAATAGAGGCATTTTGTGAACGTCTGCTTCTGGTTCATTCCACCCAGTCTGAGAGGGAAGGAGAACAGTGTAGATTACCAGGAACGGCTATCAAAGGTCAGCTTCTGTTAAATGTAGAATGAAAGAGAATTTAATTATTGCACATTGTTTTACTGCATGCCATTTTCAATCTACACCATCAGGTGGCGCCAGTCATCAAAGAGAGAATGGTTAAGCGTGGAACGATGATGGTGGGATACCAGCCTATGGACGAACACGTCAATTTCTTCCGTATGGTTGTTGTTTCACCTCAGCTGACCACCAAGGACATGGATTTCATTCTCGATGAGATGGAGGACCTGGGGAAGGACCTGTAATTAGTTGGAATTTGAATGGTGTACTACTATCCTGTTAGCTCTCGTCCTGTGACTTTTAAAATGTCCGATTATCTAAAGGTTGCTAAAACTTATAAATAGTACATAATACTGACTTCATTGATAAAGCATGCAGTACATTTTGCATCTACAGAGGTCATAAAGTGAATGAATCTCATAGATTCTGGCCCACATACTGTATAATACTGTGTAAAACTAGACTAAGTTTGGAATAATTAAGTTTTTTTGTGTGTTTTTTTTAAAGATGTCATTACGTCTCACCATGGCTCTATTTATTTGTTCAAATATAGTAAAACAGTAATATTGTGCAATATTATTACAATTTTATTACAATATTATTACAATACAAAATGAATTTTTTTCTAGTTTAATATATTTTACATTGTAATTTATTCCTGTGATCAAAGCTGAATTTTTCAGCATCATACTCCAGTCTTCACTCATATGCTGATTTGCTGCTGGAGAAACATTTCTTTTCATTTCTTTTATTATCAATGTTGAAGACATTTTACTGCTTAATATTTTTGTGAAACGTGATACACTTCCGTTGAATAGAATTATTTAGCAAGGACACATTTAATTGATTAAAAGTGACAGTAAAGACATATAATGTTAATCATATTTCTATTTAAAATAAATTATGTTCTTTTGACCTTTCTTTTCACTAAAGAATTTATTGATAATAAACAGAAATGTTTTTTGAGCAGAAAATCATCATATTAGATTTCTGGAGGATCACGTGACAGAATACTCGAGTAATGATGGTGAAGATTCAGCATTGCACCACAGGAATAAATTACATTTTTAAATTGTTATTTTAAATTGTAATACAATTTTACCTTATTACTGTTTTTACTGTATTTTGGACAAATAAATGCAGCCTTGGTGAGCATTACGACTTCTTTAAAAAACCTGGAAAAATCTCTTATTATTCCAAACTTTTGATTGGTACTGTAAGTATTTATTTCATTTGGCACACCTAATTCAGGTCTTAGGGTCTCCAACGAATGAGCAGACTATATAAATCAGGCATATTAAATAAGGACGGGGGGGCTCCAGGACCAGGATGGAAAACCACTGCTGAAACTGTCTGCCTGTAAACTCAAATGGGAAAAATGATTCACATGGCATAAAGCATTTCTGATTGGCTAAAATGTGGACCTCTATCCCCTTTACAGAGCCTAGGTCTGTCACAGAGATGCGTGTGAATTTTATTTTATTTTTTAAAGGACACTCATTTCAGTGATATCTGTCAGATAGAGTAATTTTATGTGTGCTGTTTTAAAAAGTAGCTTTACATTTAAGAATGCACAAATTGAGAATTTGTTAAATAATTTGTGACTGTCATTTTGTTTAACACAATATAATGGTATATAGGTCATATATAGGTCAAAATGTGATAGAACGAATATTTTCCCTGAAGTTAAAAGCTTTATTTTGTCTTTTATTTTGCTTTGTTTTGCGATTTGTAGCCTACCAGTCTATGATTTGTACATTAAAACACGAATATTTGTCACTAAAACGTTTGTTTTATAAAGAATATAAAATACATTTTCACGTTTTCAAAGTCTAATTTCGGAAGAAGCTCAACATTTGCATTTTACACGTTAATAACAAAAAACCGGAAGTAGCTTGTTATCTGTTAACAGTATGGTGATCACGTGACAGGCACTCTCCCCAGAGAGGACTTCCGGTAACGTTTCCTGTGTTTGTAAACTGAAAAAAAATTGTCCGACAAGAAAATATTGGGCTACTGTACAAGAAGAAGAGTAAGGTAAAAACAAATACGTGCAGGCTGCGGTGCTGCATTTATTTAACCTATAACGGCATTTAGGGAAAGACTTAATCGCTCTAAAATGTGAAGTTAAATAGACGGTGAACTCACGCCCTGTTGGGATGTAGGATCAATGGAGGAGTTCACATCAGTAACAGTTTATGTGTTTACAGTTCAGACTGAAGAAGAGTGACTTTCACTCGGATGTCGAGGTTATGAATATCTGAATTCACGCCCTTTGTTGCTTTTAACCCGTTCAATCCTGAATTCTGTTCCACATACACAGGAAAGCATAAAACAATGCATCATTTACACCCTAAATTCAGACATCCTCTGACACATATTATTATATATGGTTCAGATATGTTTTTAATAGTTATTTCCGGTATCAGTTACGCTGTTTATAACCAATAGTAACGTCTAGACAATTGTAAACATGGGTTTGATAAGTTAATAAAGAAAACTAAATACATTTGGTACATTCAAAAAAATTAAGTAAACGCTAAATCATTGTACTTTTATGTTTTAAATCAAATATTTGTCTAATGATAACACTGCGGAATGAGCAATACATTTGTTACAGTGTGTATTATGAATCTTCGTTACCGTTAGTTAAAGATATAACGGTTCATTACCGATTATTACCAAAACAAGACTTTGGTTTTGATAATGTATTAGTAAATATTAACATTTATTAATATAAGTAAATTAAGACTGTTAACAAATTAAACCTTATTGTAAAGTGTTACAGAGAAATATGCATAAATATTACATTTTAATAAAATAGTAGCTGAACTCGTATTATTGATGATGAGTTTCATTGTTAGGTACAGAAATAGCTACAGGTAAATGATTATATTTGTAAACACATTTAAGACAAGATCATTAAAACCTTTTTGTTGCTCAGACCTTCAACCTTTCAGATCATATCGCCAACTCAACTTTGACGAGGCCAGTGTTCTGTCGTGGTTACAGGAAAAAAGCCTAGTAGTTTACTTTTATATGGACTGTTATATGAACTATGATGTCATCTTGTGCCATGGCATTAATATATTGAGTGGCGCCGAACTGATAAAAAATGAAAGTATGTCCATTGTAATAGTCACTGGGTCTGAACAAGGTTAATACTTGCTTTAGAGTAGTTCACTTGAGAATAAACATTTTCTGATAATTTACCCACCGCCACGTCATCCAAGATTTTCATGTCTTTCTTTCTTCAGTTGAAAAGAAATTAAGGTTTTTGAGGAAAACATTCTAGGATTTTTCTTCATATAGTGGACTTCAATGGGATATAACATTAATTCCTAATTAAGTCCTAATTCCATTTTCAATGCATTTTCAAAGGGCTCAGTACAATCCCATCTGAGGAATAAGGGTCTTATCTAGCAAAACGATAAAACCCAAAAATATAAAGAAATTAATTATACTTTTTAACCACAAATGTTTGTTGTGCACTGCAATATGCCACGTATTTCGTAGTCACGTTGTAAAGCTCACACATTAAGTGTTTACAAAGCAAACATGCAAAGTCAAATGCCTTTAACCAAAATAAAGGTGAAACAAGGATCTTGGACAGTTTTGAAGTTGGAGAAGAAAATGAGATGCCATTTTTCTCCCTACCGCGTTACTTTTGCCTATGCAACACGTGACCTTTCCAACTTGATGACGTAATGCGTGGTGCATTGCAGAGCAACGCAAAACATTTGTGGTTAAAAAGTATCATCATTATCATTTTTTAAATGATGACTGATGCTTTTACTAGATAAGACCCTTGATCCTCAGCTTAGATCGTGTCAAGCCCTTTGAAGGTGAATTGAAAATGGAATTAGGACCTTCAACCTGTTGTACCCCATTGAAGTCCACTATATGGAGAAAGGTCCTGGAATGTTTTCCTCAAAAACCTTCATTTCTTTTCGACCGAAGAAAGACAGGCATGAACATCTTGGATGACGTGGTGGTCAGGACATTTTAATTGTGAAGTGAACTACGGTTTTAATTGGCATGCATAAATTGTGCTTATTAAGAAGCATGCCAAACTTCAAGGCAGTTTGTTTTATTATCTAAAATTACAGGTTAAATTAGTTATAATGGAGTGTATTACATCTATGCAGTTGCGTTCTTGTAAAGTTTGTTTTCTTTGGCTTGGTTTACTTTAGATTGCTTTCTGTTTGCCACATGATATGACTGATGCAATTTTATTTTCTATGTCCTGAAATTAATTTAACCTCCAGGACCTCCTGTTGTTTGCCAAATCCACTTACGAGACAAATAATGCTAATATTGGACATCACAATATTCACCCACTCACCTTGATCTATATGTCTTTTGATTTATTGCAATCATTTTGTGTACCGTCCATCCATGGCTTCCATGCCTCATTTTGTTCATTCATTTAGCATTGTGTTCATCTGGATCTTCAAGGGTGAGTTAGTCAGACTAATGCACGGGGATAAGCAGTGGAAGGGAAGATGGTGGTTAAAATAAATCTGTTTTTTACTCCAGTGAATCCCAGAATCCGACCAGCCAAATCCAAAATCAACAGGGCATAGATGCTCGGATGTATTCCTACCATTTCAGTTTGACAGAACCAATGAGAATCCACCCCACTCGGTTTCAGTTTTGAGCTGGTTTGTTTCCAGATGTCATTTAGGGACTCTTGACGCCTGGAAATGTGACTAGCTGATGCCAAACTCTTATGGCTTTAAAAACACAGCCCTATAAGCCTATATAAACAAAATCTTGGCAATGCAGACATGGAAAATGTCTGATTCTAGCGAATAAAAGCCGTGATTTGTCCACGGTTGACAACTTCTGTTAGTGGTGGGCTGGATGTGTGGCAACATCATAGACAGAGATGGATATTACCTTGGCTTTATATCCCCCCCTTCTGTTTCTAGGCTTGGCCCCCTGATGATTGGGGCTTGTGTGGTCTCTAAACATTCTCGCTGCCCAGAGCGAAGCTCTCTGTACCCCAACACACACACACACACTCTCACCACAGCGATGTCACACCTTTCCAACAGCTCAGTACGAGATCACATGAAGTGGGTCAGTGTTTTTTTTCTCTTCTTCATTTGCATTTTCTGCATTTGTCCACATGTGTTTGAAAAAGAAGGCCTTCATTTTTCCTTTGCTTGACTTTTCTGTGTTTTAACGTTTTGTAATTCACTTTCACAGTCTGATGTCTGTGAGACTGGGCTTTTACACACAGTGTTTAATAGTAGCGGGGTAGATCCCACAAAATCTGTCAAGACATCTCTTGGTTAATTTGGGGAAAATTAAGCATTTTTAAGACCATTTAAGATTATATAGATGAGAAAATAGGGTAATATGTAAATGGAATAATAGTAATTAATGGGATAATTTTTGTGAATGTAAATTATATTTAATACAATTTACATTCACAAAAATTATCCCATTATTACTATTTTATATATATATATATATATATATATATATATATATATATATATATATATATATATTTGCTTAATTGTTATAAAAATGTCTCATTGAAATAATCGTAATAATCCTAAAAGTAGTTTTAATTTTTCTTAATTTTTTTGTTTCAAAATATTATTACTACTTACTTAAATCATGTATTTTAGGATCATTAGAACAACATTAATAATAAATGTAATTATTACTATTACATTTTTCTATGTCAAAGTTCTTGACATAATTGCTCTGTGGCCTCTGAATGAATTTGACAGATCTTGACTGAACATTGTTAATAATGTCTTAAACTGGGTCACATTTGTGCCAGATTTCTAATTGTTTCAATTTCCAACCCATCAGAGTCATGACTTTGAAAAACATTTTTAAAAGTGTATGTTTGTGGTTGTGTTTCAACACAGGCTGGGTTGCTGGGCTGTGAAGCGGTGCTTTCCAGCATGGCACTCATGCAGGCCGGCTCCATGTCCAGCCATAAGAAGATGAGCTCTCATCTGGGCCAGGGACAGAGAGAAAACAATCACAGCCAGAACCACAACCAGGACACCCACAGCCAACACGGCCACATGGTGCTGCCCTCAGGAGTCAGCTGCCCACCACTTGTAAGAGAAAAATACATATATTACATTGTGAAAGAAAGTCATATGGATTTGTAATGATTTAAAAAAAAAAAATTGGTGAATAATTAATTTAAGTGTTGAAAGTCTATACTCTGTAGCTAATGCATTATGCAGTGGATAAAATCATTTGCTAAATTCACAAATGTACACTATTATTCAAAAAGTTCTGAAAAGTATGATCTTTTTTTAAAACTTTCATTCAGCAAAGAAGGATGCATTAAATTGATTGAAAGTGACGGTAAAGACACTCATACTGTTATGAAAGAATTTGCTTTTTAAAAAGAATTTCAAATAATGGCTAAAGATGTATAATGGATTACAAAAAAATAAAGCAGTAACACATTGATGATAATAATAATACATTTTTCGTCATCCACGAATCAGCACATTTCTGAAGAATCATTTGGCACTGAATAAATTTTACTGTATTTTCATCAACTGAATGCAGTCTCTGGGTTAACACAAGAGATTCCTTCTAAAAACATTTTTAAAATTTGTACAGTCAGACTAGGGTCCAGTTCTTGCCAGTTACTAACTATTTACTATGACTTTTGCCTCATAAACTCCTAATCACTGCTTATTAATAGTAAGGTAGTTTTTAAGTTTATATATTAGGGATGTAGAATATGGTCATGCAGAATAAGGCATTAATATGTGCTTTATAAGTATTTATACACAGCCAATATCCTAGTGACATAGTTAATAGCGAGAACTGGACCTGGACTGGACTTTTACAGAACTTCTGAAACTGTGTACTGACTTAATGTGACTGTTTACATCAAATAGCTTCATACTTTACAAAACCGGTGACCTATATTCTCTGTTTTTGGGCAGCTCATCCGCAAGGATGGAGAGTTTCACTCATCCAGGCTCCTGGATGAAAAAAACATGCAAGCCAGACAGAACTTGCAGCCAAAGAAGAAGAACAGGAAGTCTGGACTTCCCACCAAAATGAGAGAAAAGCCCCAGGCATGCGTTCAAGTCTGTCTGCAGTGTTGCCCTGCGAGTTTGCCTGTTTATCACATTTACACTCTTGAATACGTATCCTGACTTAATGCTCTTTTCTTCTGTATGTGATGTGAAGGTGGAGATTCCTGAGGTTAATGACGATAACTCACTCAGCTCTCAAGTGCAGAAGAATTTCATTTGTGAGCACTGCTACAGTGCTTTCCGCAGTAGTTACCATCTCAAACGGCACATTCTCACCCATACGGGTACGCCATGAGCCTTTCAGCTCTCACATCATCTTACGTTTCATACAAAAAGATGCATGGAGTAAATGTGTGTACATCTGTGTGTGTTCCAGGGGAAAAGCCATTCGGCTGTGATATGTGTGACATGAGGTTTATTCAGCGCTACCACCTGGAGAGGCATAAGCGTGTTCACAGCGGTGAGAAGCCTTATCAGTGTGACCGCTGCCAACAGGTGAGACGTGACAAACACAGGCAGCTGTATTCACAGAGAGCTTGCTATTTGCTTATTACATTCATAAAATGTATGTCTTTATGATAGTACAACGACCGGCATCATAATGGGAGCTTAGCGTTGTGCAGGCTGCAGCAAATGACATTCACAGCCTATTTTACCTTTGTAATATGGCATATATCTAAGTGAAAAAGGATATTCAAGGAGAAATAATGTAATTTCATTTATCAGGAATCAATTTGATCATGAAAAGTTGCTATTTTCCCAAAAACGATAGAGGTGGTTTAAGGGGAGGAGCTAAAAAATGAGATGCTAGCTAAAAAAAAAAAGTTGTTTAAGAGTTAAAGCAAGATTTACAATGACACATTAATCCATATTTATTTGGAAAATGATGTGCACTGGATAAATTGTGCACAGTAAGACCAGAAACATAAATGAAGAAAGTAAGTAAATATGGTCAGACTTGATTTCATGACATTTCATGTGAATTTTACCTTCATCTTATTGCTGCTGTCATTGTGACAGCATATAATTAACAAAACCATCTTAATGCTTGAACTTTTATGAGTGATTATGACTAATTTATGTCAGATTTAGCTATGTCAGATCAGTGAACTATGAAAGTTATTTTTATTTATTCATTTGTACTGTTTTCTAAGTATTAACGATTAAGTTTAAGATTATGCAGACCTTTATGGTTGCGAGTCATTAATCTGACTGATGAAACCTGAGATGATTAGTCAACCATTAAAGTATGAATTTGATGTATACTGTAGGACTAAATAATATTTACATATGCAGTTCATAGGGACATAATGTATTACAGCATGAACAAATATTTAAACCTATGACATTTTTATCTCCTGTTCTAAAGAAAAAAGACGGAATAATAAGACTTAGAACTGTGAGATTTAAACTTGAAATTGCTAGAAAAAATGTGCACTTACACAAATGTTCAAAAGTTGGGGGTCAGTAAGAAATGTAATACTTTCTTTTTAACAAAGATGCATTACATTTACCAAAACTGACAGTAAAGTCATTAATAATGTTACAAAATATTTCTATTTCAAATAAATTATTTTGAAATTTTTACTGAATAAATGTGTCACTGTTTCCACAAAAATAAAGCAGTAACCTTCTAACATTGATAATAATAATAATGTTTCCTGAGCAGCAAATCATCATATTATAGTCATTTCTGAAGAGTCATGGGACCCTGAAGGCTGGAGGAATGAAGCTGAAAATTCAGCTTTGCTGAATAATAAATTATCAGGAATAATTTACATTTTAAAATATAGTGAAAGGTTATTTTAAATTGTAATATTTCTAATGTTGTTAAATTGATTATTCACATCTAAAGTAAAAGTTTGTGTATACATAATATATTTTTGCGTACTGTGTGTAATTATGTATTTATTTATTCATTTATTTATTTTTTTAAACTTTTTTGATTGGTAAGTATAATTATAAAAATATAAACATTACAAATATTTCTGACCCCAAACTTTTAAACAGTATATTGTATTTTTATATTAAATGCACACTGAAATTCATATATCAATATACATATTGATTACAGAAGTAAGGAGCCAAACAATTACAGTATTTACAACAAAATAACACTAAATGGACTCTGGGAATCAGTGAATCATTGAATCAGTGAATCAATGAATCAGTTCATTTAAAAGCACGTCCAAAAGAACCAGTTCAGGTTTTTCTCTTGTCAAAAATGAGACTAACGGCGAACCCCTTTTATCACACAGAACTTTTCAAGAACCGACCGGTTACTACGGCATCGACGTTTGTGTGCTGTGGGCATCCCTAAAGAGGAGAACCAGCCGTGCTGTGAGGGACGGTCATATTCTCAGGACCCCTCCCAGCACACGGCGTCCTGGAGCCCACTGCAGACAAACAACAGCAGGCTGGCGGTCTAACAGCCTTTCGATCGCGCGTACAAACCTCTTCCCAGCAAACACAATGGACTCGCTGCGGCCAACACGACCTGAACGGGGGGTTTGAACCTGTAAGCTGTTTAAAGACTCCAATACGTCCAACTCTGATCCATGCGGCTCAACCCCAGTGGACTCCTTTATACTGGTTGGACTCTGGGAAATAGCATTTTTATTTGTATTTTTTGATGACACTGTGATCAGCAGTCGGGTTAGTTGTACATTCAGTCCAGGCAATAATGACTTCTGTTAGTTTAGAATCACTTCCTTTTGTAGTTCCCTTGGATCACTGTAGATTGTTGGGACTCTCAGTGTTACAATATTAACCTGTGAACAACTTGAGCCATAGCAGGTGGCCTTTGCGATCAGTGAAGTTAGCCGTAGTGACAGTAGATGCATTCTGATAGAGTACGTTTTCTCAGTGTGCAAATCAATTATTCATTTCCTATTCTCATTAAATACTGTGATAACAGCTCGTGACCGTTGACCATTTTACACAGGCTTTTTACGGTTTTAGCAGAAACATCTGGACCATCATCCATCCTACTTCCACAGGAGAGCTCATTTTTTGTGGGCCACATTATGGTGTCAAGCTTTTGAAGTTGGCCTTTCGGTCAGCATGAACACTGACTTTTCTTTGCGTATTAGAGAATGAATGACAAATTTCGTCACAGTATGATGTGACTCATGCGGTAAGTCTGCTAGTATCTCAGTTTCTCTTCTGAAGTCACTGGATTGACAAAGCCGAGCCAAGAATAACAAAGCAAACCTTTTAACAGGTTGTACAGTTCATAGAGAGACAGATGTTTATATAAAACCCGCTAGTTTTTCGCAAAGGTCTCGTTATATGTTTCATATTACGTCAACCTCGGCTCTTGAACACGGACTTATGACGCTTGAGTTAATATATTTTTGCAGCATTTTAAATAATTTAATTAGAAACCGTAGTAGTATTAGACAGCAGTTTCACTGCATTTTTTTTACCTGTACATTTGCATGATCCTTTTGTTAAGTGCATACTGTAAAAGGTTCTTGGGTTCCACTTTATTTTACAGTATGTGTACTTGCAGTGGACTTACAAGTGTGGTTACCAAAGAAAGTACTGGTAATGTAAGGTAACTGCATGGTTTAAGGTTAGGTTTTGTTAGAAGGTTCAGGGTTAGTAGCTAGTTATAACCCAGTTATGTAATTGCTACATAGTATGTACATGCTGTAAAATAAAGTGCCACCGGTTCTTATATTGTGGTTTGTTTAAAAGAATCTTTAGAAGAAGAAAAACACTTTTTTTGTAAGAAAAGTATTTTGATCCATTTGTTTGGTATTTTTTACCGATCTCAAAGGCAAAGTTCATTGTTATCCTGTTAGACACCTTTTAGTGAATTAAGCTCTAGGACCTCAAATTGACAATAAATTTTCTTAAAAAAATAAAGCGTTATTTTGTGGTAGAGCATGGTGTCAACACAATAACTGTTTTCTGTGACTTTTTATTTTTAAAAAAGTCATTACCGTTAATAAACTGAGAAAATGTGTACTTTGAATGCACTGCATGTTGCTTTGGACAAAAGCATCTGCCAGGTGCATTAAATATAAACTGTTCTTTGTAAATACCACTCAAAACTGTCGGGCGGTAGGGTTTTAATGTTTTTAGTATTTTATTCTTACCATGGCTGCATTTATTTAGTGAAAACAAGTGAAACCAGTAATACTGTGGAATGTTACTACAATATAAGTTTTCTATTTAAATATTTTTCCTATGATCAAAGCTCAATTTTCAGCTGTCATTAGTCCAGTCTTCAGTGTCATATGATTATTCAGTAATCTATTATCAAGTGAATTTAAATTTTGCTGCTTAATATTTTTTGTGGGAACCATGATACTTTTCTCAGTAATTTTTGATATATAGAACGTTCCAAAGAGCTGCATTCATTTAAAATATAAATCTTTTTTTGACATTCATAAATGCCACTTTTGATCAATTTGATGCATCCTTGATGAATAAAACAACTTATTAAAAAAAAAATGAATAGCCACAAACTGTTGAAAGCTACTGTACATGCTTACCAGCAGGTGGTGTAATCCACCATCTTCAATGTGTGCGCCAAGGCATATAAAAAAGATTTATCCTCTAAAAGACCTTAAAATGATTTAGCAAAGTTTTTGGGGTTTTATTGCCACTGTCATCATTCACTACCTACATTACTAGCATATATGTGACCACATGTACATATATGGCCCACATGCTATATAAAATACAAAGCTGTTTCTGTATGATCCAGTAGAGGGTGCTGTGTTCCTTGGCATGTAAATATTACTATTGTTACAACAATTGGGACGAGTGTAGTGTAGTTATACTTGGTAAGCAGTGTGTTGACTGCAGACACTAACTAACTCCTTGAAATTTGACTTTATAATGTGTCTGTATTTACTAACCCACTATATAGAAGAAACTTTTGTTGCAGTATGGGAATATGATGGAATTATATGTATTGGAAAAAAGAGCTTAATGCTGGCAAGACAAACTGATATTTCTAGCAGAAATGTAATGGAGTGAAACGTTCAAGGCAGCTCAAGTCGCATTGCCAGCAAGGGAGACAGAATTAGACAAAGAGTCTGGCTTTGTGTTGCTTCAGAGAGGCCATAGCCCTCTCCTCTCTAGCCTGACTGCTGATCCTGATTTATAACACCCGTGGGCTGAGAGCACTTAACACACTCGCTCTCAAAGCCAAGGCGGACGAGAAGAGAATTTAGACATGGCCGTGCTACGTTCATACAATTCGAACAGTTAAGAGAGACCCTCAAAACATTGCTGAAGGTTCTGTTTTGTTCAAGACACGTGCAACCATTTCTATACCAGCAACACATTATTATTTGAAGTCCGAATTACCTTATTTCACACGCAAGTCCTTATCGTAGGGCACATCAGATTGAGTGTGCAGCACTATTCAAAGTTTAATTCGTAGATTAATCAACCTTCTCTTACTCTACTGCAGCCATCTGTCATTCTGCTGACAGCGTACCTTTACATGTTAATTAACAATGATATTTAACCAAGCAGAGGTGTGCAGTGCCCGTCAGCGAGGTTGCCATCTTCATTAAAATTGCAGTCTTCCCCTGATACAGCTGAATATATGCGGTATGGATTAATACAGTGGCCCCAAAATTATGGAAAGGAATATATAAAGTGTTCCTCCTGTTTTAGAAGTGGCGTAGCCTTGGCATTAAACATATGAGTTGTTAAACGTAAGTTTGTTTTAAATTGTCCAAGATATGATCTGAAATATTATCATTGTGCCTTCAATCTCAAACAAATGTTTACCTTTAGGGGTACAACAGTCACTGGGACATCTTTGTACCTTTTTTTACACCTAAAAGGTTTATAGTAGTACATCATCGTAGTACATCATATGGTACATATTGCTACTCTAAGGTACTAATATGCACCTTTTAAGGGTGAAAAGGATACAAAGAAGTGACAAGCTGGTGCACCAATGTACAATTTTATTTTTGCACTTTTTTTTCTGCATAGACATTAAGGGGCTTCCTTCCTTCGTTTTTTAGATAGTCTATGATCAATATGGGGTTTTCAGTCGCCCAAATTACCTTTGGTTTCCATCCAATATTGAATATTTGGTTATTTTTTTAGTATAGTGTTTCAGTGTTTCAGTAATTCAGCATCAGTATTCCAGTCTTTTTGTGGAAACATGATACTTTTTTTGATTAATAGAAAGTTCAAAAGAACAGCATTTGTTTGAAATATAAATATTTTGTTACATTTTAAATGTTTTACTGTCACTATGAATTTAATGTTGATTTTAATTAATTTACTTAATATTTTATACTAAATCATAAATGTTTCGAATCACAATGGCCCTTGTCACAGAGGAAATGTCATAGAATTACTACAGAATTCATTATTTCTAGGCTCTAGTGAAGATTTGTACACTGAAGGAGTGCAGTGTACATTTAAGAATTTGTCAGGCCCTTTTATCCTATGTTGATTGAATGTTTGTGATCTTATGACTTGATCTTATGTCATAAAGTGCATATGTGTGTGAAGATATATATATATATATATATATATATATATATATATATATATATATATATATATATACATATATATATATATATATATATATATATAATATATATTGCCCTTGTTTATATCCTTATATATAAAACCTTATGTTTTTTAAATGGAAGATACAGAAACAAGTGAGTGCAGAGAACAAAATATAGTGTTGGAGCTGATGAAGATTAATTAACCAGCTGTATTTTTTTTTTTTTTTTTTTTGCCATGTGTTCTCAAAAGAATCACTGTCACCGACTGCTGATGGCAAACCAGGGAATTCTGAACACGTTCTTTGACCTACTTTTTTGTCCAAGTAATTCATGCATATTCATGTGAAATTTTCACTTTTATTTGCAACGGCACAATTAGTTTCCTTTCAGCATTTTGCAGCCCTCACACAGCAAACAGGAAATGATAAATGACACCCTCATGTTATTCTCTGACTGCTCTTGGGTTTAATGAAGGGAAAGAAATCAAAGTGTTTTTTTTTTTTTTTGCTGTATCAACATTAGGATCAGCATTTGATTAACCCAGCTTTAATTAATAAAAGCTGCCATGAGGGGAAACATTGGCACTAAGTTATAGCCATTGTGTGTGTGTGTGTGTGTGTGTGTGTGTGTGTGTGTGTGTGTGTGTGTGTGTGTGTGTGTGTGTGTGTGTGTGTGTGTGTGTGTGTGTGTGTGTGTGTGTGTGTGTGTGTGTGTGTGTGTGTGTGTGATTTTTATTTTATACTTTTATTTGGATAAATAAAAGCATTTCATTGATTCAAAGTGACATAAAGTTACAAATGTGTTTTTTTATTTAAAATAAATGCTGTTCTTTTGAACTTTTGCTTACTTTAGTAAAGGGGAACACATATTCACTATGAATTGCTTTTGCCTCAATAAACTCCTAATTTACTGCTTAATAATAGTTAGTAAGATAATTTGTGTAGCGTTTTAATATTGAGTAGGATTAAGGGATGTAGAATATAATCATACAGAATAAGGTATTAATATGTGCTTTATAAGTGCTAATAAACAACCAATAACAATATGTATGCTAATAAGCAACTAGTAAATAGTGAGAATTGGACCCTAAAATAAAGTGTTACCAAACTTTCTTTTCATCAAAGAATCCTGTATGAACTGTATCACAGGTTCCACAAAATATTAACAAGCACAACTGTTTTCAACAATAATTATAAGAAGAAATTATTCCAAATCATCATATTAGAATGATTTCTAGAGGATCATGTGACACTGAAGACTGGAGTAACGATGCTGAAAATTCAGCTTTGCATCACAGGAATACAGTACATTTTAAATTATATAAGCTGTTATTTTAAATTGTAATAATAATTCACAGTATTACTGTTATACAGTATTTTTTTATCAAATAAATGTAGCCTTGTTTAGCTGATTACTTTTGAGCTTTATATTTAATAAAGCACATGATTGTCTAAAGAAACCTTGTTACATGGTATGTTTTGATGAAATTCTCATTTACTATTATTTTTTTCTAGTAACAAACTAAATCATTAATTGTGACAATATACGTAATTTATTATGAAAAATACTTAATCTTATCCATGATGATGCTAAATAATAAAAAATTTCATATTTAAAAACAACAGCAAAAAAATTAATTGCATTACCACAAAGCTTCATTTCCTCTTGCCTTGCTGTTATGTTTGAAGATTCCTTTGTCAAACCCCTTAAACTCTGTTTTACGAGGGAAACCCAAAGTGCCGGGACCGGCTCACTTGACCAGCGCCTCATTGTCAAGATTTATCTCACTCGAGAGTCATCCACATTCCTGATGACAGGACGAATGCCTCGGCGTCCTGCCGAGAGCGTTAAAATCACTCTCACGCTGAAGCACATTTCGCCTCGACAGATACATTAACATACAGTGGCCCCGTGCCACCCCATCAATTTGTAGCTCGTTGGGTCCCGCCATTGCTGCTTTGGGCCTCCCTGTAGAAGCCTATGGGCTTGACTTGGGCAGTGGTGGCCCTCTTTGAGTCAAGATGATATGGTCTAGATCACTGGAACCTTCCGGAGGCCTTGATGCAGGTTACGAGAACTTAAGTTCAATCTGGATGCACCTACAAAGCATTCACTCTTAAAAATAAAGGTTATTTACTGGAATCAGTTGTTCTATGAGAAACATTTAACATCATGGAAACTTTCCATTGCTCAAAATGTTCCTTATAAGGAAAAGGTTGTTTGGTGAACCTAAAATTATGCTATATCGACAAATGTTTTGTACGCCTGCCTTTACATGCACATGAATTTAATGGCATCCCATTCTTAATCTGTGGGGTTTAATATGGAATTGGCCCACCCTTTGCTGCTGTAACAGCTTCAACTCTTATGGGAAGGCTTTCCACAAGGTTTAGGGGTGTGTTTATAGGAAGTTTCGACCATTCTTCTAGAAGCACATTTGTCAGGTCAGGCACTGATGCTGAGCGAGAAGGCCTGGCTCACAGTATCCGCTCTAATTCATCCCAAAGGTGTTCTATCGGGTTGAGGTCAGGATTCTGTGCAGGCCAGTCAAGTTCCTCCACACCAAACTCACTGTGTCTTGGTATGCTGAAGCATTAAGAGGTTCTTTCACAGGAACTAAGGGGCCAAGCCCAACCCCTGAAAAACAACCCCTTACCATAATCCCCCCTCCACCAAAACTTTAGTTGCTAAGTTGTTCCCAAGTGATTCAACTTTGTTATAATACATCTAACAGTTGACGTGGAATATTAGTGAGAAAATTTAATGAATGGACTTATTGCACAGGTGGCAACCTATCATGGTACCACGCTTGAATTCACTGAGCTCCTGAGAGCGACACATTCTTTCACAAATGTTTGTAGAAGCGTCTGCATGCCTATGTGCTTGACTTTATACACCTTTGGCCAATGAAGTGATTGGAACACCTGAATGCAATGACTTGGAGGGGTGTCCCAATACTTTTGGCAATATAGTATAGTTGTAATATGACATTGTTTTTGCGAAAACCTCCTTTTGGAACCTTTATTTTTAAGAGTGTAGATTCTGTACTCTTTATATTGACAAAACCTTAACCACAAGACTAAAAAAAAAATGCCATGTTCTTTGCAAATACCAGATTAATACTTAACTGGCCTCTCTGAACATGATATATCTTAGACAGCTACTTTTTTCCCAGCGTGAAGTTGTGCTTAATTGGAATTCTTTAACTTATCACCATGATCTTTTGCAGTAGATCAAGTGTCTTTATGAGCTTTAGCAGTTTTACTTCAATATTGAATAATACACTTGGCAGAAGAAGTAGATTTTTTTTTTTGCCCTATTGGCTGCTGATTCTAATTTTTAATTTTTGCATAGGTGTGATTTCTTCTCCCAGTTGTGATTTGTTTATGGACTCTATAGAAAAATTGATTAAACTAATAAAGGTTTGAACATTCGCACCTCCCTGACCTTCCATAAACAGCTTGTGTCATTGTTTCCGCCACTGAGATGTTTATGAGTCCTGTTTGCTCAGAGAGAAACATAACGCCTAGTGTGCAAGTATGCAATATGCCTCCAGCAGAGACCTGGCGAGTTCACACTGCGACTCGCATACAGGCGTGCATGTTAAAAAGCCTTTATGCGTCTCTTTAGATGTTATGCAATTACATGCGAGCATGGGAAGGCCTTTGTGCGCCTTCATTTCGTCCCACTGCAATTTTCCACCTGAACAGACAAGGTGAGGCGAGAGGTGAGGTGGAGGTGCACGTCTTATGAATCCTTGAGCTTTTGACAGACGGCACCGGCCTTGCTATTTACCCTTAGAAATTTTCATGGGTCACGGCTGTTACAGGGGGTTCATGCACGCCAGCACTGATCTCCTCGGCATCAGCCGCTCGACTGATGCACAGATAAAGGGGATAGATGGACGACGGGAAAGCGTTTAGGGAGATGAGAGTACAGATAGACAGTAGGCCAAAGTGACTTTGGCAGTGCGCTGCTATTGATCAGCTTTATGATTCATTGATTTATACCAGACAGTTTCAAGTGCTTTGAAGAGATATGAGTCATATACCTCCTCGCTAATCTCAGGGGCTGCAGGAGGGGACTATGGTTAAAAACTGTTTCTGATACGAGCAGACATCCTTATGATGTCTTAAGACTAGAGCCGCACGGTCATGCGATGCAAATATCTGTATGGAATAATGGTGTACAGGGAAATAAATGGCCGGAGAGCTGCTTTTGATAATTTCAGGGAAATTTTAAGGGATAACATGATATGTTCTCATCTTTCAAAGGGAATATGGGTTTTCGGGCAAGATGATCGCAAGACGACACGCCCTCGTACAAATACACACGTAGACGCGCACACAGATAAAGAGATCGAGTGAAGATTTATGTGACAGTGAGCTAATTGCATGCTGCCATTTGTCTTTAGAAAGTGACACCCGAACCTTTCTCATGGTTTTTAACAATTATATCAGAAGAAATATACTTTCTGCACACTATTTAATGGAATTTTGAGCTGAAGTACAACAAAAGGCATTAGTTAGGCTGGAATTCCAACCGGTTCAAATGTAAACGGAAAATATGTTGAATGTGGTTAGTCACTGCAGTAAAACTAATTTAAAGGACACATCTTAATAGTATACCCATACTGTATTTCATGTGGAAACATCTAAATTAATTGGTTTAATTCACTGCAAAAATATTGTTTAAAATGACAACATTAGGTCAGTGTTAGATGAGGAAGAGATTGCATTTTAAAGGAAGATTTCACCCTAAAATGAAAACTGCTATAATTTACACTATACAAAAACAGTGTTAAAAACAACCCACAGGCTGAGTAAATAAAGGACAGAACACATGTTGGGTTAATTTAACCCAGCATAGTTGATTCATTTTTACTATAATACTAGATTTAGTTTTACTTCGTACATGAATTAATGTCTACGGGTTAACTTAAATCCTCTAACCTTTTTTTAAATACTCGACAACCACTGGCTTGCATGATAATTCATTCCTTTCAATCATATTTTACACAGTATAGTGTAAAAATATTTTATATAGTTTTTAATACTTATTGCCAAAATTTAAGCTTGTTTAACAAATGTAACAAGTAAAAATGTACCATTTAAAAGTAATTGAAGTGTAATCGACCAGTCTCTTGTCCCGTTTCCACCGTAACAGTGCTGGATCTCGAGCCAGAGCTTGTATCATGTTCAGCGGGGCAACACGATGCGAGGCATCAGGCGTTTCCATCGCACAAAAAGACCAGCATGACACTTGTTTATAGGTGACTCACATCGAGCCCCTGTATGTTCCTTTGAATACAATTAAACAATATGGAGCACAATAACGAATTTAGAGATAAAATAAATGTACACAAACCTTTATCTGGATAGCACAAAAACTACCTAAATAGTGGGTTGTTACGTCTGACCCAGGATTTGAGTAAAACAAAAACTACCCAAACACTGGGTTGTTACATCTGACCCAAGATCTGGGTAAAAAAATCTACCCAAACACTGGGTTGTTACATCTGACCCAGGAGCTAGGTAACACAAAAACTACCCAAACACTGGGTTATGTCTGACCCAGGATCTGGGTTACACAAAAACTACCCAAACACTGGGTTATGTCTGACCTAGGATCTGCGTTACACAAAAACTACCCAAACACTGGGTTATGTCTGACCTAGGATCTGCGTTACACAAAAACTACCCAAACACTGGGCTGTTATGTCTGACCCAGGATCTGGGTAACAAAAAAATTACCCAAACACTGGGTTGTTATGTCTGACCCAGGATCTGGGTAACACAAAAACTACCCAAACACTGGGTTGTTATATCTGACCCAGGATCTGGGTAACATAAAAACTACCCAAATGCTGAAAAATGAACCCCCCAAAATAATCACAAAGGCTCAAACCAGGATTAGGATAGAAAAAAAAGCTATATATTTTTAGAGTGTACTCTGCCTTCATGTCGCTCCAAACCTGTACGACTTTCTTTCTTCTGTGGAACACAAATTATATTTTGAAGAACATTGCATGGGGTTCAAACAACATTGGTGCCCATTGACTTCCATTGCATGAATCTATAAGAAAAAAAAAGAACTATTCCTGCTGTCAACTGCACATGTTCACTTTTTATGGTGTACTTGAGCGAATTATCTGGTATCACTGTGAATGTTGTTTCAGAAGAGGCAGAGGAAGTTGAAACATGCCGAGAGGTCTTTCATTGCCAGTGTAAATTGAAAAATGATCTTTCCGCTTGGAAGCAATATGTTGCAATGTAAAAGCCAATTTAAACACTTAGGCTACTGTAGCAGTGTTATTTCAACATAGTATAACACTGTATAATTGCATTTATTTGATAAAGCAAGCATTTCCATTACCATTACTCTTGCTTGTATACTGTACTTAAGTGTGCAAATCATCCAGAATTTACATTTTGCATTTATGCATTTGGCAGACACTTTTATCCAAGATGTGTTTAGCTGCATTCAAGTGTTCAAGCATTCCCTGGGAATTGAACCCATGACCTTGGCATTGCTAATACCCTGCTCTATGTTTGAGCTGCAGGAAGGCATTATTTGTGATGGCTCAAATCACGCGGCTTGTTGAGGAGAGGTGTGCTTTTATGTTTCTAATGGCCCAGACCAACAGTTTTTGCCTGCATGGAGAAAAATAAAACAGTGGGGAAAATCACCTCTTAACCACCTAGAACAATTTAGAAACCCACATATCAAGATAAGAAACCATTAAAAGTGATAGTTCACCTGAAAATTATTATTCTTTTAATATAATTTACTCACCTGCATGACTGACTTTATTATGTGGAATGCAAAATAAGATATTTCAAAGAATGTTTCGACTGTTTTTGTCGGTCCTGTGAAAGTCAATGGGGTCCAAAACAGCATTGGCTTTCATTGTATGGACTATAAAACACTAAGACAATTTTCTAAAACATTCTTTTGAGTTCCACAGAATAAAAAAAACGTATGACTGAATGTTCATTGTTGTGTCAAATATCACTTTAAACTCTATATGATGTTCTTCAAAAAAGGCTAGGCTACTATGCTGTGATAAGTTAAGCAAATTGGGGAGTATACAAATTTTGCCTAAAATGCATAATTAATCAGCAAATCACACTATGAGGATGTAGCCTAACCATGAGAATTATAACATATATGTGGTTATCAGTGGCAGGTCACAAATTTATCGTAAGCAAACATCAACCCCAGTAATGGGATATGGCGATGACAGTTGTGTTTGCATTGCTGATGTGCGTTGATTGAGATGAATCGGCTGGTAGGATCGTCCGCATTTTTGCGTCGCATATGAGATGTTTTCTTTGAGTGTCGGGTGTTGAAACAGGATATTATTTTGGAGTTGGAGAGTTGGATGTGAACGCATTCCACAAAGAAACTGCAGCAGGCCTGTGTGTGAGTGAAAATGACTGCAGCTACAAATCATTCCTCTCTCTCTCTCTCTCTCTCTCTCTCTCTCTCTCTCTCTCTCTCTCTCTCTCTCTCTCTCTCTCTCTCTCTCCTCATCCTCCTCCTCCTGCTGCTCTCATGACGTCAGGAATGTCGAGCACTCCCTGCTCCTTCCCTTGGGGAGAGGGTTTTACGATTGAAACCTGACACCGTTTCTGTGTCCCATAAGCAACAGAGCGGTAACTCACATCAAAGACAGCCAGCGTCGAATCACAGCACAGCCATAAATTTGCTTGTCGTTCCTGAACCAATCATAAACGAGCATTAAATCAACTCTGTCATGCTGGCAGCCAATGGTGGGACGGCGGCGGTAAATCTGTCAAGCGAGCGTCTGTTAACGTGCGCTGTGGTGCAGATGGGGAATCCACTAGGGTGAGGGGGGAAAGAAAGTATATATGAGAGAGAGAGAGAGAGAGAGAGAGAGAGAGAGAGAGAGAGAGAGAGAGAGAGAGAGAGAGAGAGAGAGAGAGATGGAAGGAGAAGGGAGGGAAAAGCTGAGCACTTGGAGCTAGGCGTGCAAAATCTTGCTTTGGTTACCCAAAGATTCATTTCTGAAAGCCATAATGGCCGAAAATCAAAGTGTTTTGCAAGCGGTAAGCCGTGAAAACTCGAGTGGAACAAGACCAAACACGACCACATGAGAGAGCGAACACGCATCCGAAAGAAAAACGTCATAAAGCTTAATTGCTACCACTGCTGTGTGACATTGAGTGTCTACAACAAAAGTGAAATACGGCCGCGTCTCACTCTACAATTACATCACTATCTTAATCACCGACTCTGTCACGATTATTTCAGTTCACGACACTCATTATACACATTCGGCCCATTTGAAATGCGCGATAGCTTGTCAAATGCAAACCTCAAACACTTCTTTATATGATATGACATAAAAAGAAGGAGCCTGAAACATGTCAGAGTGTGTGAAACAATGACCCGTGGGCCCTTTCACGTTGCTGCCAGGGTGCAGACCAGATGTGCTCACGCGTACGGACGTGCACGGCTAAAAGAGCCTGTTTGTGTGCGAAATGCGAATGCATGTGCGTGTGCAGATGTAACGCAGCGGGACGGACTCTTCGGGGATTTGAGTCCCGTTCTAAATCACGGGGAAGGGAAAGAAGGGCCTCCTCTCTTAAAATGTCAACAGGCTGCAGCTTATAGGCTACTCCGCAAACATCTCCAGCTCAGATCGACGGCCCCCGTTTTCAACGGCGGACCACGGCCAAATTCGGTGACTAATGGCGCAGGCGAATCGAAAATAGAAATGTCTAAACAGGCTTGTGGACATATCCAACTGCCTGACTGATAAATGTAGCGTGCCTTCGCTTGAATTTATGTGTTTTTAAACTCTCCGTCATGTGATATGAAAATAAGGTGTACTCTTACCCGCCGTTCCGGACAGAGAAATAACATTTCTGAATGGCACGTTTGAAACGCTTAATGTGCTTTTGGATAAATATTGTGCAATTACGAATTTAATGCGATAGGCTAGCCTACTTATATTGGAGCTAAGAAGTTGTGGTCAGTAGGCTATATCAGATCAAAGATACAAAGATTGCAGACAAGCAGAATCGACAGGTTCTGATCATGTTTTCAAGAGGCGAATAACTGAAGTAAAATACTGCAAAGATTTTTGTTATTTTTCCCCGGGATAGAATAGTTGTTGAAATAGCCTACTGGATCAGCAAAGCTGTGGTAATGCTGTTGATTTTGGCTGCCTCTGCCTCAAAGGTAAAATGGTTTTCTATTCGACGGGAATCCATAAACAGGCCCTGTGAGGGCGAGAGGCGCCATAAAACACATCAGGCCGTATGGAGGCGTTTCCGTTTGTGACCATGCGAACCTGGGGACCGCGCCGATGGCGAGCAGCGCTCTTATCTCGGCCTGACGGTGACCAAACCCATTTGTGCATTACCCGTCCTCCATTCGGAGTCATTGTCTATGGTCTTTTGATGAATTTGTCCTGTCTAAATTTGCCTGTTCCGAGAGCATGCTGTAATTTACCTACATTTATCGCAGGCGCGCTGTTTGCTCAGCTTCGGCCCTGGGCTGCATGCATGATTAATATGAAACACTGACGCTTCTGTGTCGCCCTCCCCCTCGCCTGAGAATAGAAAATGTCTCTGATTGCAATAAGCATGCAGCTTTTTGTGAAAAAGGGCAGTCAGTGTGTGAATGTGAGTCTGGAATACTCATTTGGTGACATAGAGACTGTAAGTGTACGGATGATGATAATTTATTGACTGCTGCACACGTTCCCCACAACACACACACAAGCAGCATCTATCAATTACAGGCCTCTAGTCCACACGCCTCTGACAATTTTACTGCGTGTTTTGTACAGCGTGTCAAGCCGCGCTGTTTCAGTCTATTATACTCATTCCTCTATAATTAATATAAATTACCTTTTTGCCTTTTTACAGCCATGCCACTGTAATTAGTCGATGAAAGGCATTCATCGGCTGCCTGTAGGCGCTGCTGAAATATCTAGATGAAAGGCCACAGGAGCATCAGGCATGTTAGCGGGTCGTTGATGAAAACATGGGTCAAAAATAACCTCATTTCTGCCCTTCTGGAGTCATACAAAAGGCTAATCTCAA
Organism: Pseudorasbora parva; assembly: GCF_024679245.1. Taxonomy (NCBI): domain Eukaryota; kingdom Metazoa; phylum Chordata; class Actinopteri; order Cypriniformes; family Gobionidae; genus Pseudorasbora; species Pseudorasbora parva. The sequence continues at coordinate 13,593,132 of NC_090177.1, forward strand.
CATCTGCCCTTATCTATACAGATACATATATCCATAACCTTGACACCGCCCTATACCTCATAATACAAAAAGGTTAAGAACATGCTATTCAAATCAGCGGCATCAATATAGTGATTGCTTCAGGTCATAAATACGACCATCCGAGGGAACATATTGTTCCTGAGGGCAATACACTTTTTCAGGTGTATTAGCATATATGGTAGGCTACATGGCACATGCCATTTTAGCTTAAAAGTAAGCGACTCTTTCAAACAGGTCTCTCATTGCCCAGATAATCAAAGGCCTCAAAGTGTATTTGGAAACTTTTGGAACTTAAAACAGACTCAGTTTAAGACTCAGGTAAATAAACAGACATCGTGTTTTTCTGTGAGGACAGCCTTTGAAACGTAGCTGTGTAATCTGATTTTTTTTTTCATGCAAGCAAGCAACATAGAGTACAACAATCATATTCCTTAGGTAAAAACTCCATTCATTTTCTCTATAGGGAAATGGATTTTTAACAATAAATTGTAAACCTTTAAAGACAGAACTACTTTGATCTACAAGATTATTAATCTATGGTATTTGTCAGCCAGTATTATTTCAACGTATTGTTTTTAAATTAATCGTGTTTAACAACATCATTTGTGGTGAAAACTACATTACCCATGATGCTGTACATAAAATTCAACCAATCAGAGAGTTGAAACAAGCAAAAGAGCTCTTTAGCTCTGCCCCTCCCATAAATCTCTACGAATTGAGCCAGCCTCTCAAAATGCATATTTTGCAATAAATATTATATGCAAAATATTTCATTTTATATAATAAACTTTTTTAAATGTGTAATTATATATTTCTCCTTCATTTCTATGCTGTTAGCAATGCTTCATGGGATTGAGTACACAGTCTTGTACCCAGGGCCATCCTTAGGGTGGTGCAACCCCGCTTGAGGGGAACCAACCCCCTGGAATGCTTTCGCATACGGACCAAGGCAGGGGCCCCTCTTTCCATGCTTGGGACGGCCCTGTTTGTTCCCTTGTATTGTTGTCTGATTTTCAAATACTCTTTTCTGCATACTCAATACTCTTTTCAATTGCTTTTCGCTTAGTAGTATGTTTCAAATCAAAGTTTGTAATTTTATTATTTACCTCGCTACTGTTTGGCTTGGTTCATGTCTTATAAAGCTTTTACAGAGACTTAAAAAGATTTAAATCCTTATGAGAGAAATTAATGGAAAAAATACTTACAGAACAAATGCTGCTGAAAAAGGGACACTTGGCCCTGTCAGAGGTTCTCACACTTAAATTTTATACAGATACTTGCGCAATAACACAGAATAACACTCACATAGGTTAATTTCCCGATTCAGTTTCACAACCATGTAGTCTGATTCCTTAACTAATGAATCTTATGTGTTGGGCTTTTTGTGAATCAAAAACAAAGATCGCAACCAGTGTAGTCTGATTTCCAAATGAATGATTTTCATAAGCCATTTGCTTTGGTTAATCCGAAACATGCAGCGCTACCTCTGCAGTGAAATTTCAGAATGTTTTACTTTTTTGAGCCAGATATTTTTTAAAAACCAAACACATTTATGGGAAATGCTAACTTTAGCCTGCTAGCATTGAAAGCATACTATGTCACCCTCCCTGCAAATCGCCGTCCAAAACAACGCCTTCTCCAAAACACATGAACGCACACAGACCAAAAGCGAGACGACCAGAAACAGCGTTATTGGATTGCATCATTCACCGGTGAGAAAACTTAACAGTACAGTGAGTAACAGTACTACAAAAAAATCTGCACAGCGTATATGAACGTATGATGTCTGCGTGAACAGGCTGCGCAGTGGTATGCAAACATACGTTGATTGACAGGATACACGTTATCCTTTCATTCGGACCGAGTGCAATGATTGCACGCTCTCAGAAAAAAAGGTACAGTGCTGTCACTGGGGCGGTACCCTAAGGTACAAAAGGTAAAAAAGGAAAAGGAACATCTTTGTACCTTACTCCCCCCTAAATGTTACATATTATTACCTTAAAACTAAAGGTACATATCAGTACTTTAAGAGTGCATATTAGTACCTTAAAGGTACATAGTACTTTAAAGGTGCATATTTGTCAGGGTTTGCTAAGGGTACCGCCCCCAGTGACACCAATGTACCGTTTTTTCTTACAGTGTATTGCATTGCGGTGCTACGCCTTCCACAGATTATTTATAAAAATAAATTTAGACCACTTAACATGGTGATTTCTGTTGATATGAGAAGACTTTAAACCAGCATAACAAAAAAAAATCTTCACCTTTAAATTATTGTATAGTTGCTGACTAGATTTTCATATCGTTAAAGATACGTTGTCTTTTTCAGTAGGCCTAATAATGAAATACCACACTGCGTCTTTTGTGTGATCTATGAAGAAACTTTGTAAACACGACTTTTGCAAGAATTGTTTTAAATGTATTAATTGTAATTGCATTTGCCATTGAAAAGCATGGGAACACTAACAGATAGTGAATAAATATTTGATTTATCCTATAGAAAATAATTGTAGAAAGAGTGCTATTTGAATGCTATAAAAGCTGTGTTGCAAAGGCCGTATAGCCTTCATTACCGCAAGAGAAGTTACACGGGAAAGAATGGGATATTAGTTGGCTGCAGAGTTGGAAGTTGCTTGCGGTTGACATCTTCACTGATAAGTAAGTTGCTCTTTGTGTTCTCATGGCCTTCAACATGGTCTCTTTATAAAAAATAATGAGGCAGAAACATTGAATAATCACTTTGTGGAACAATCAAAATATGCTTTTGACTGGTTGGCAGTCGACCACCATTACAAAGAGAACAAGATAGCCAGTTAATGAATTAACTGGCGAAAGTGTTGAGGAAATTCCAAGAAGGGAAAAGAGAAGAGAGCAATAGCAGATGAGATCACTGGTTAAAACTGTATAAAAGTGTGAGATGCGAGTGAGATTGTCAGATGTTCTGTAGGCATCTCGGCTTTGTTGCTTTGTTCAATAAAGTCTTATTAAGACTTCTGGAACCTCGGAACTCTTGAGCTTCGTTTGCATGAAAGAGATGACTTTTGATGCCTCCTTCAGCTAAAAACAAACATAGCACTGTTTTTAGAGCACCACAGAGATGCAGTGTTTCAACTCTTCAGGAGACACACCAGTGGCTTACTTAAAGTCATCTCTGCATATTTACCTCAAAATAGCACACTTTACCTTTAAAGTTAGATTGCTATTCACACAAAGTCCGTTGTACATATCCTCTCAGGCGTTACCCACTGACTCTTGATTAGCCTTTCCCCTTTTCCCTTTATTGCAGATGATAATATCTTAACAAACCTTGTTCCACGGTCCCACAGCACTTTGCTTTATTCAACGGGAGCATGTTGTGCACTTCATAACACACAGATGAGTGAGACGTCTTGAGGTTTTATCTGCGACTCTTACCCATCCACTAATGAATCATAATGAATGACCTCATAATGAAAGAGCTACTTAGCTCAATTGGTCAAATAAATTTTAAGCTGAAGGCTCTCATGCTTTGGAGATAAGACGCCATGCCTCTCTGAAACAGGGCTAGGGAACTCCCTCTGGGAGGGTGGGGCGCTCAGGGGCCAACGTCATGTTTCATTCCTCAAAACTGCACGCTTTAGTATATCAGCCGAGACAAAGGAAACTTTCCCGACTACTTTAATATGGATGCCAAAGCATTATTAAAGAGGAAGATAGAGATGAATAGAAGGTTGTGGAGGTGTGCTGAACCAGTGCCAAGAAAGTTCTCCGTCTGGAGCTGTGTTACAGACCCAAACTGGCCTAAACAAGCCCTGTCCTAAACCTGTCTCTCATTACAACTGCATATCCCTCATGGCGGTGAACTTTTGTAACCTGCAGTCAAAGCCGCAGAAGATCGGTTTCCATTCCAGCTTCTGCAGTACAAATCAGGAGAATGGATGTTAGTCAGGATAGAAGCCATATTTAATTTTTCATGAATGAAAAGGAGGGTGTGAGAAATAGACACAATAAAGACATTCAATTCTAAACGTTACAAAACAGAAAAAGTGTGTTATAAAATTTTTGATCTGATCAAGGATCTTAACTTTAGAAAATATAGTATGATATGGTGCTTAAAAGTAAATGTATTCACTCATTAAATTTCTATTTTTTGTCATCAGTTTGATATATCTATTATCTATAGCAAAATATTAGTTAAGTTTTAATTGATCATTTCTAAACCTCATTTGAATTTGTTGTTTGAAAAAATGTATTTGGTGTGTAATGGAGGAATTTTAAACAAAACTAAACCCATTAAAAACTATTTTCACTATTTTTAAACAATAACTGTAAAATATGTCAAATAATATATAAAAACTTGAATATTTTTCAATTTTTTGTTTAATTTGAGCTTGAATTGACCTAAACTTAAATTAAAAACAAAAACTTATCTAGACTTTAAAAACATAAAATTAATAAACATGACAAATGCAACAAAATGACAAAAATATTTATGAAAATGAAAACAGAAAATATAAAAATAAAATTGTATTAAAATATTTTTAAAACATGTATATATCAATGATACTAAAATAATACTGGTTTAAAGGAATAAAGTCATTCATTACCAATGTCTTTTTTCCAACTTGAATTCCATTTCTACAGCGAAAAAGGCATTGAAATCATTAAATATTTACTTGGAAATATTACATTTGCTTTAGAGGGTTTGGTGGTTGGTGGAAAGAATAAAAATGGCATCTGATGGAGCACAAAGAAGTAAAGTCATTCATTCAAAAAATGTCCTTGAGCTCTATTTAATTTGCTGTAGATCATTAGATGAGTCATTATGTTACAGAATACAGTACCAAAATACAAAAATATGCTTTCTAAGTTATTGACTGACTGGGCGGCTCCCTTCAGTGTCAGACACAACCACTGCATTGGCTTTTTGCATGAACCCTGATAAAATCGTATAGTGAACTCTTTCAAAGCATTGGTCACAGGTCACCCCTGATATTGCAGATGTCTGTTCTCCGCCCCCAGTGCGATAACTGTGTCCTAGGTATGATTCCGAGGCATGTATGTGATATACTACTATTTTTACAACCATTTCTCCAGGGGGAACCTTTCATTTGCATTAAAATGAGAGACGGGAGGAATCCACCAGAGAAAAAGCAGGCATGCAAAGCTGTCAAACCTCCTTGCAGCATTTTACCACACACACACAGCGCACATGCACACACACACACACACACAATTGGGTTTTCATGTTTTATGGGGACTTTCCATAGACATAATGATTTTTATACTCTACAAACTGTATATTGTATCCCCTAAACACAACCCTCGCAGAAAACTTTTTACGTTTTCAACATTAAAAACAAAAAAAACCCTAATTTAGTATACTTTATAAACTGTTTTCCTCTTGGGGACCAAACATTTCCCATGGTCAAGGATTCCTTGATATTCCTCTTATTGCTGTCTTTGTGGGGACTCTGCATTGGCATAATGATTTTTATACTGTATAAACTGTATACTCTATTCCCTTACACTAACCTAAACCCAGACTTTCTGCATTTTGACATTTTCAAAAAACAACATGTTGGTCCCCACAATGTAATATAAACCTGTACATATACACACACACACACACACACACACACACACACACACACACAGTGCATGGGTATTTAGCAACAGCCACTTTTTATTCCAGAATATTTAGTGGAATAAACACTTTCCTCATGCATTGTAAGAGGGCTTGTGGCCAAAACAGCTTTTCTGGGTTTTTAAATAACAGCCTGTTTTAGGACCTCTTAAAATTGTCCTATTTGCTGCATGTAATTTACAACCAATTCGAAATTGACCATAAATTTAGACAAAAAATTTGATGTATTGTATTGTGGATGTGTTAAAAACACTTGTAATTTTACATGCATAATGTAGTGCCTAGCAAGCTTAAAATGGCAACAAAAACAAAGTTAAAACGATGTAGTAAATTTTAAGTGCAGTTCAGCCTCAGGATTGTCTCAATTACAACCAGGAGAGGGCGCTATTGCATTGACTTTGAGTCATTGATAGAGTAGTGAGGGAAATAGGCAATTCAATGGGACTTAGTGAGGCATAACATTATGACAGGTGTCGTGAATTACACTGATTATCTCTTCATCATGGCACCTGTTAGTGGGTGGGATATATTAGGCAGCAAGTGAATGTTATGTTCTCAATGTTTATGTGTTAGAAGCAGGAGAAATGGGCAAGCGTAAGGAATTGAGCGAGTTTGATAAGGGCCAAATTGTGATGGCTAGACAACTGGGTCAGAGCATCTCCAAAACTCGTCGGGTCGGGCTGTTTTGGCAGCAAAAGGGGGACCAACACAATATTAGAAAGGTGGTCATAATGTTATCTCTGTTTGGGTGTGTGTGTGTGTGTGTGTATATATATATCTATATATATATATATAGTTCCATTTCTCAATAGTTTTGTTTTCATAATTTCATAAATGTAGCATTTAGTATCTCAAATGCTAGTTTAAACATTTATATTTGGTTGCTAGAGGTAACATACCAACTCAGCAAGTGTCCCTAATTTTACGTATGAGCAGTAGTAATAGTGATGATTGACGTAAAACTCAAAAAACAGTAAACAAGGTGATCTCAAAATATTGGCAAGGAACAACCGCCCCTCCAAACCCAATAGTGCCTTAAAACAGGAAAAAAAACACCACGGCAGAATTAGGGTGAAACGGTTACTTTACTTCAATCAAAACAAGGGTCAGAGGGAAGAACTGAGAACAAGATCAACCACTGGAATGTACATGAATCGTAATGAAAATCTCACAGTACAACAGTGATATTCACAAAAACCAGCCTTATATTCAAGCGCTTACTGGAATGGGATAAAAAAAAACAAAAAAAACCTTATCCGGTACTTTTCTCCCCCCCCCAAAAAAAGTCCCGCCAAGACAGTATTCCATCTTATTCCTCTTGCATGACAATCTTGAAATGGTCATGCTGCTTGGTCTTATATTTGAGATAAACTCTAGAAGTCGTTTTCAGTGGATGTGCACTTGAACAGTCAAGAAAACACTTGGGCAAAGGGCAGATAGGACAGCAGTGATGAAAAGTGGGTGGAGTCTCATTCATTCCCCTCATCTCAGTTCAGGAACGGGACCAAAAGTGTCCTATCGGAGTAGAGACCATTTGATCTGTTCCTTAGCTGACTGTAGCACCTAGAAATAACAAAAACATCCAATGAATTTAGAACCACGACATTTACTTACAATATTAGTATTATAATAATTATAATGAACATTTTTTAGTTTACATTTTTTAATTAATCAAATATTATTGAAAATTGCTCAAATTAATATATTATTAAAAATAAAAATGTATTAATATATTAATAACAAATATATAATCATTTTAATCCACAATCAATCTGATCATATATGGGTTTCTTTTGATGTCAAACTTTACTTAGCTAATTTAAATCACTTATGATGGTTGTTATAATTAATTTGAGGTGCCATTAGGATCTTATGAAAAAATATATGAAAGTGGGTTCTGCCAATGTATTATAACCTGATGTTTTAAATTATGCAATGCAAAATAATTAGTCACATTTAATTAGAATGGATTACCATCTTCAGAATCATTTATTTGAAATGTTTTGTGTTCCTCTTCAGTAAATCCAATCACTCAGCGAGGACGGATAGACCAAACCACTCCCAAAAAACCTCACTTGTCTCCAAAGCTACAAAAGGTAATTGAATTTTAACGCGTTTGTGTTCTTGACTCATTAATGACATCATTTTTCTTAAAAGACACACATCCATCAGGGTGCTGCTATATAGTTTTTAAAACTTAGAAGAATTCAAGACAAAATATTAGCACCTCAAGATAGTGAGGTTCAAAAGTCTGAAAGTATGGGTGAAAAACGGCTCGATTTTAAAAACGGCTTAACTGCTTAATTTTTTTGTGGAAACCATAATACAGTTTTTAAGGGTTTTTAGACAAATAAAGTTCTTTATATTTTAAATCTTTTGTAATATTTTAAATATCTAAACTGTCATTTTTTGCATACTTGTTGAATAAAAACATTCATTTAGTTCTTTAGAAAACAAAATCTTACTGAACCTAAACTTTTGAATGATAGTGCATCTAAAATGAAAAACTGCAGAAGTGAAAAAGCTTAACTTTTATTCAAAACCATCATGTAAAGGTGTAAACATTATAAAGGGGGATCCTGTAATCGAGTAATGCAGGCGCAGCAAAACATCCAGGAATTAATTCATCATCTTAATTTCCACGAGGCGAGGCAAAGCATAACCGTATAGCAGGGAAGACGAGGAGACAGCCATTAATCACGGACACGAAAGCGATACAGGCAGCCTGTCGCTGGGCCTCTTAAATGAGAACATTAATCAGTCCGCACTCGTGACTACAGCAGCCATGGGGAGCCATCGTTGGCAGACAGCCGCCAATAATTAGCCATCATGTTTACATGCGGCAGATACACACGGGAACCTGGAAAGCTGGGCTAGTAGCGGCGCGGTGGAACGTTCTTAATGTAGGAGCTGTGAAACCAGACCACCACAGACTCGATTTCTAAATGGATCATGGGTAAATCGCAGAGCCGCTATTAAACACAAGAGCTGTGATCGCAACAGGTGTCGCTGAAGGAAGTGCGCCGACTTCTCTCACCTGAGTGACTGTCTGTTCTGTCAGAGGTACGTCATCGCCCTGGAACGAGATGAGAGAGGGAGATGCTGATGACTTTAGGACTGCTGGCTTGCTTGCTTCCTGTCTCGTACATGCAAGATTATTGGAAATCAAACTTAATAGCTGCCTAGCAGTACCATAATGCTCATCAGTGGCGTCAGAGCACGAGAGATGAAGCAGAGGCAACAAATACTAATCAGATTACCATTCACAACAGAGTAATGGAAGTCAATAGAGGAGAACAAGTAGTAGTTACCCTCAAAGCAACACGGTGAACCACCTGCTGTGGGTCGCTCTCCAGGATCACACTGCAAAACAGAACATTAATTCAGTGATTTTTTTTACACTCAGTTCCGATTGTTGCATACTTTCATTTGTTGGCCTCCTTTATAGAGAATATAGAGAAAACAGGAAAGGATGTGGACAGGATCAGGAAATAACACTCGCCAGAATCAATCTGATGTTGCCTGCATGAGCACTAGTGGTCGCAGTGGAGTTTTCAGTGGTCTAGACCCAGAAGGAATCTATGGGCTTTTTTTTTGGTACAAACTTTTTGGAATAGATATAAATTTATACATTTGGCAGATGCATTTATTCTTTCATTGCATTGCAGTCAAGCTATCCATTTTATTAGTTTATACATTCCCTGCTAACCTACTTATTATCTGGGCATTGCGACATGCTCTACCGTTTCAGCAACAGCATTGGCATATATGAGAATATAAGAGTGTAATTACCTTAAATTAAGTAGCTATTTATTTTTAGATATAATTAACACTCAACTATATATATTTAGTGAAAGTTAATCTCTCTAGTGAACTAACCAGCTGTGGACACAGAATGACTTCTGAGGTAAATATAATGCTACATGACATTGTTTACAAGCTGTTTTATTGACACGCTTCTGCTTGAACTGATGTGCCTCTACACTGATCTGTCACTTCACATTAAAGAGCATCAAAACAGCATTTATCGTTTGAATTTTGTGATAAAATGGACAGAACACTTAATATGTTTGTGTAGGAACTCGGACTGTGCTACACATAAAACAAGGCAATTGTTAACTGTTAAAGATTGCATTCAGAATCGTTGCACAACGTATCGGAGGCCCTGTACTGAAATGGTTCGGTACGAATATGTGACAAATCATAATAAAAATTATAAATAATATTAATACTAAAAATACTTATAATATTAATTGTAATACATTACTATAATGTAAAACAATCAATTTCTGAAGGCCAATTAGTAAAACAATAGGTTTGACTCCCAGAGAATGCACATACTGCTTTAAATAAGAGCATCTGACAATGTAAATATAATGTACACTATGATTGGTAGGTTTAGTTTTTGGAAGAACTTGATACTTTTAATCAGATGCATTAAAGGGATAGTTCACTTTAAAATGAAACTTACGTCATCCTTTACTCACCCTCAAGTTGTTTCAAACCTGTATGAATTTCTTTCTTCAGCTGAACACAAGGGAAGATATTTTGAAGAATGTCAGTAACCAAACAGTTAACTGGAGCCATTGACTTCCATAGTAGGAAAAAAAAATACTATGGAAGTGAATGGCTCCAGTTAACTGTTTGGTTACTGACATTCTTCAAAATATCTTCCCTTGTGTTCAGCTGAAGAAAGAAATTCATACAAGTTTGAAACAACTTGAGGGTGAGTAAAGGATGACAGAATTTTCATTTAAAGTGAACTATCCATTTAAATAGTTTAAAAGTGACAGTAAAGACATTTATAAATGTTACAGAAGATTTATATTTAAAATAAATGCTGCTCTTTTCAACTATTTATCAAAGAAACTACATGGTTTCCACAAAACTATTATGCAGCGCAAAATAATGCTTTCAACATTAGTATGCACATTTTGGGATATTGCATGAAAAAATAAATAAATAAATAAAACGCTGGATGGAAATATCAAGATGCGCGTAAATTCTAAAAATGTGCATAAAAAACGTATGTGCTCAATTGAGGGGGATACATTTTAATCAGAGAAGAAGACATAAACTATGATGAAACAAGTTTACTAAATAATTCCTTTGACGCACAACAAAAAACTTGTGTGACTTTGCCTCAACAACACTGGATCACTCGACTAATCAGTGGATCAGTTTCATTGCACAGCAGCTCAAATGTTGGTTTGATTATTCTGAAATGCCTGAGCCAAACTGGTTTGGTTTATTTTCCTCTCAGAAATGTCTCGCATGATTGCGTTCCCAACACCAGCATCCGAACGCAAGATAACATGACAGCGTTTATGGCATTTCATCTTCGCATTATGAGGCACAAGTCATTTATGATCGAGAATAAAGTCACAGTGGCTTCCCCAATTGCAGCAACTTCTATTTACATTACAGATATTTTGTGCTAATTTTCCAGGAAGTGATGAATTTGTTCTCTTGAACACAAGAGATTGAGATGGTGCTTTATTTGCAAATGTTTTATGCGTATTCCAATTTTGTGCATCAGTTAAATTTGCAACTTTGGATGCAAACATGTCAAACGATCATAACTAAAGCTTCTTGAGCAGCACATTTCTGAAGGATCATTACAATTCAGCTTGGATCACTGGAATAAATTACATTTTACAATATATTAATTTAAACTAATAGACAGTATTACTGTTTTTACTGTATTTTTCATTAAATGAATGCAGTGTTGGTGAGATGCATTTCAAAAATTTTACCAACCCCAAAATTTGGTATGGTAGCATACGTAAAGATCTCTATTGGTGTTGTCAAAAGTATGGTACTAAGTCGGTACTGAAATTTAAAAAATGTGACAGCGCTGTTGAGTGGAATCGTAAACACCTCTGATTGACCATTGTGTTCACACGTTTATCTGATGTGTCTGTGATTGGCTACAATGATCAACGCAAAGGAGTGTTTGAAAACACAACCAGTCCGCTGATAGATGCCTGCTTTCAAACTCTCCCGTTATAACCGCTCAGTGAAGAGTGTCATTGATGTACATTTACAGCATGTTTTTGAAGAGCTGATCAATGTAGCCGATCACAGACGTATTTGATGAGCGCGTGAGCACAATGGGCGATCCGAGAGGTTTACGATTCTGCTCAATGAGTCACATTTTTAAAATGTGGTACTTTTGACAACACTAATCTATGGAACAAAAAAGGTTTTCCTCCACTTTTCTTTAAATGTAATACATTTGAATACAATAAGTATGGCTTACCCTCCATCAACAATCTCATCAACGGCCAGGAAAAGACCCTCCATATTTTCAAGCAGTGCTCTCTTTTCCACATTTTTCCTAAAAAGAAGAAGAAAACAATCAAAGTCAAACTTTTTTCGAGGGGGTATGTTGCAGACAGATACCATATAACTCATAATGAGAATAATCTTTCCTACAATACCTCAACATTTGGCTCAAGGAGTCAAAGAGACAATTCAACACTGCCATAAGCATCAGCTATGTAAAGAAAGACAATGAGGTGTAAAGATTGAGTATGAGAGAGTATGAGATTCACATGGTTATGATGGAAAGAGACAAATACTGGATGAAGTATAAAGCATTACCTCATTTTCATGGGAGCTGCCAATTACGTAGAAATACAAATCAATATTGCTCTTGTACACAACCGTTAGACCCTCCAGCAATGCTATTTCACCTGTGTCGAAGAGAGAAAGAATGATTCCAAAATAGGACTTAATGTTGGCGAACACAAGTAATATATAATCGCTTACTGTCTGTCCTGTGTGTCTTGTTGAAGATGTTCTTCTCAAAGGCTTTCTGCTCTTTAACTGTGGGGTACGTGTCATCATAATACTGAAACAAACACAACAGCACAGTCGCAAGCTAATACATGAAGCATATAATACAGAGCCACTTAAATATAGAAGACAAATAAAGTGGTAATAAACACTTCCATACACCCTATGCAAACAAAAAACTTGTTTCTAAAGGTTGTGACTAACAGACTGAACTGTTATATGCTTTTGAATAACATTAGTAAATTATGACAATTATAAAACTATGTTTACTTTCAGGTTTAACCATATAAAGCCGACTATCATATTTGATGAATTTCAATGGTCTCTAAATGATCACCTTGAGCAAAGATTGCTGATAAACCTGTTGCACACAATCTAGTCTGACGGATAGTTCATACTTTTTACTAGCAAGTGAAAGGTAATTTAGTTGCATTCTAAAAATGTCCCTCTTCAGGTATTTTGAGTTTGTATTCATTATTGTAATTAATAATTGATATCGCTATTAAAATTTTTAAAAATGAACACTTACTGGACTGAATCAACTTTTAAAATTCAGGTTTACTGAATTATCCATACACAGGGTTTCTGCAGGTTTTATGAAGGTAAATGTAATACCTTTTTAAGACCAATTAAAGAAAATTTAAGGAATAAATTTAAGGAACATAATACATCAATGTTCTCTAAAGGCTCTCATTTACCTCTAAATTTAAATGTCTAAGCACACATTGAGTTGTATTAATTAAAATTACAATTTACAACAGATCTCCATACAGTTTTTATATATTTTAAAATCTATAGCTTAAAGTTTGAGATAAGAAATCTTGTCAAAGTGATTTCAATTAAAACAAGAACAAATATCAATGTCACTATCAAAATCACTGTCTTATGAGTGTCTTATCCATTTAAATGTACCTACTTTTGATGTATTCATCCAAAATTTGACAGATTCCGTGATATTATGAATTATACAGTACATTTTTTTAATGAATGGATTCTGCAATTCCATCCATGTTCTCTACATCGCTTTCTGCTCCAATTTAAAGGGATAGTTCACCCAAAAATGAAAATGTGATGTTTATCAGCTTACAACCAGTGCGTTCCAAAATGTAAGCGTTATATATGTGTGTGTGTATATATATATATATATATATATATATATATATATATATATATATATATATATATATATATATATATATATATATATATACACACACATATATATTATATACATATATATTATATACATGTGATCACCTTTGACCTTACCAGACGGAAGTAATGACGGATTGGAACACTAGATGAGATTCGTTTGGATATGAGGTAAAAAAACAACAACACACAAATACTGTTCGGTTTCTCACAGAAACCGATCAGTCCGTGTCTTAAGACATCAATGTGTCGTCTTGAGCAGCAGGGTTTTTGTGCATGTTGTCTAAACAATTTTTTATTTTTTACTCTCATAGAGTTGTTACCCATTCAAATGCATTATGTTACCCATTCACTGGCACACAGCAACGGTTGGAGTTAAAAATCTTCATTTGTGTTCTACTGAAGAAACAAAGACACCTACGTATTGGATGCACTGGGGGTAAGTAGATAAACATCACATTTTCATTTTGGGGTGAACTATCACTTTAAGACATTTTTAAGGCCTTACATTGTGGAAGGTCAAATTAAGACTTTTCACGACCCACGGAAACCGTGATAGAGTATTTTCACATGTCAAGCTCTACAGGGTTAAATGAAAGCTCACTGTGTATCAGCTCAAATCTGATCATGATCCTGATGTTCATCTAATGATCTCACCTTGGCATAAAGTCTCTCTCCGTCATTGTCCATGATCAGAACAGCTTTTACAGTGTACAGAGAGGGCTCCTGTTACAGCACAGGCACAAACATGACAGATGAGGACCAATGAATGACAGTCAAATTAATCAGCTGATCAGGGCAAAGGTTGAGCAGACATGTATTTATCATCTCAGATGCCTATCAGCAACTGCTGAGGTTGCAAAATCAATATTATAATAGAATATTTAAACTTTAAATATGAGTTAATACATAACGTTATCCTATACACGCTGTTGTGAACTTGTTTCATTAGTGATTCATTGTTTCGCGGATGTAACGTTAGCGGAAGGGCTATTTGAGCAGGAAACAGAGCAGAATTAACTGCTAGCTGAGGTTCTACACTTTAAATGGATTTATATGGGGATACAGAGATAAAATCATATTACCAGTATTAGCGTATCCATCTTGTACTGTGCAGAAGGCGCTCACTTCAGCTCCGTGTATTGAATTCCTGCGTATGTGTAACAGTTATTTCCGCTTACGACATGAGGTAAAAGGGCAAATCTAAGCGGAAGCACTATAACGTCACTAAACATATAAATAAGAATGTTTCGAATTGCCCTGCATACTCAACGCAGTCATTATTATATAGTTGTCATCATTATAATTATTAACATAAAACAATAAAGAAACATTCAAACAATGACGGGAACATACAATACAATCTACATACTAATACAAGCACATAGCTCGTAGTGTCCAGTTGTGTAAAATGCGTGCGTGTCAGTGTTCTGTTTTGGGTACTTGTGAGTGTTTGAAATTGTCCCAAAGAAATTATTTAATACAATATTAGTTATATTTTTATTATATATCCACTTTACACCACTAATGCAAAACAATGCTTTAAGGGAGAGCCTAACTGAAGGGGGAAAATGAAAAGGAAAAAAAAAAACGAAATTAAAGACACTATTGTACTACAACGCCTTGGATAAGAAATATTTATTTCTATTTAATGCTTTTACTATTGAATCAATATTGTTGTTGATACTTGATAGTTTGGGTCTGACCACACAGTGAACCATAACAGCTTTTATTTATTAAACAATGGCAGGTTTGGGGCAAAAACATGCAATTTGACATGCAGGTTAAAGTAGGCTAAATATAAAAATGAAATATACTAGCAAATTTAGCTACTGTAACTATATACTGTATATGTTGTATTGCAGAGGAAACTCTGTAATAACTCTGTTATGCTAACAGGGACTTCAGCTAACATTATGTAAATGAACAAACATTCTAATGTAATGTTAGTAGAATCTTAATTCAAAGTTATCTGGTTTTTAATGTTCTGAAAAGTTAGCTCAAAAATGTTTTAGTTGGACATTTGTCTAATGTTTTTTAAATTGTACTTTCAAAAGAACATTTAAAAGTCATTTAAATCATTTTAGAATAATGATCAAACAGAATGTTTCCATTAAAAAAGTGGATGTTTTGAACAGCCAGAAATAACATGTTCCTAACTTAATGGAAACGTTAGCAAAATGTTCTTGGAATATATTTTTGTTAGCTGGGACCAATCATGTTCACAGAAAACTCTTGAACTCCCAATCACAGCAAACCACAAACTCATTTTAGACATGTTTTTCCTGTATAATCCTGTATAATCGGAATTTAAAGTTTTCTACCTACATTTTGGCCAATTTAGCAACTGAACTGTGTATTTTAATATAGCTTAGCCTGTTCACTTTAAATGTATCTTAACTGAGGAAACGGTATAGATGTTGAGAAAAATCTAATGGTAGGCCTATAAATTGAAGTTAAAAAAAGTTTTGTGATGGGACTCTCAAAATACTGTCACTGCTGGAGAGTTCAAATATGCAAAAGATGTTCGAAACTTAAAGAGTTAGTTCACCCAAATATGAAAATTATTTCATTAATTACTCACCCTCATGTCGGTGGACACCCGTAAGACCTTCGTTCATCTTCGAAACACAAATTAAGATATTTTTGTTGAAAGCCGATGGCTGAGAAAGGCTTCAGAAAGGCCTCCATTGGCATTCAGTACATTCCCACTCACAAGACCCATAAAGGCACTAAAGACGTCGTTACAAAGTCCATCTCACCACAGTGGCTGTAACAGTAATTTTACAATGCGACGAAAATAGTTATTGTGCGCACAAAAATCTAAATAACGAATTTATCCACCAAGTTATTGACTTGAACTCGACGGATGCGCGAGAATATGATGCAGATCCGCCGTTCAGATTCATGACCCGAAAGAGGAGGATTGCTCACCTGCCAGACCTACACAGAAGACAATAACTTTGTGAATAAAGTCATTATTTAGATTTTTTTTGCGCACAAAAACTATTCTTGTCGCTTCGTAAAATTAGTGTACAGCCACTGTAGTGAGATGGACTTTGTAGCGACGTCTTTAGTGTCTTTTATGGGAATGCCAATGGAGGCCTTTCTGAAGCTTTTCTCAGCCATCAGCTTTTAACAAAAATATCTTAATTTGTGTTCCGAAGATGAACGAAGGCCTTACAGGTGTCCAGCGATATGAGGGTGAGTAATTAATGAAATAATTTTCCTTTTTGGGTGAACTAACCTTTTAAGAATTTGCAGGACCTGGAGGATTTTCTGAAGAACATTGGGCAGTTTAACTGATCATCCATGCAATGACACACTTTTAAACGGGTTCATTTTTATAAATGCAACTTTTTTTTGTCTTGTTGATTATATGTAAACATCTTTTATGTAAGATATTATATTCAGGACAGTACTAAATAAAAAATAACATGCATTTTGTGTAATCGCTCTTACTTTGTTAAAGGTATTCACATTTTCATAGATTCTGCAAGGGAGGGGTGTGTAAACATTTGAGCACGACTGTATGTGGATCCTATTAGTCATGTGTGTGTTTTAGGATAACATAACTACCTGACAATATTTTTATTTTAGAATTTCAAAACAAAACTCACCCTTATTTACATAGTGTTTCAAAGAAGTATTACTAAAGGAGATTCACACTCTACCTTTAGGTACAATGACTTTATCCAGATTTTTCAGCAATGCTTAGCAGTAGTTCTAACCTAAAGTACACCTCGGTCTCTCAAGAACAGACGCTTAGTCAAAGATGATGAGTGAGTCGGGTCCTGATTCTGATTGAGTTTGGAATCTGTTTGCCCTCCATGAATGACACACTAGCCTCAATGACACAAGCCCTCTTCAAAATTGCATATGCTTCCAGCCTGTCCTGTTTTTTCAGCGATAATTTAAGAGATCCTCCTACAACTGGGGATCATAATTACATTGGTCACTTTTTCTGGGAAGCACCACTGTGAAAACTAATCCTTAGAGGGGTTTTCCCTGCGCACGGCTCACAGCTCTTTACTAGCGACTGCACTGACATCAGAGGTCACTTGTTTCGTTCTCAGAGTTAGAAAACGGTTTAATCTAGAGATCTGTGGTGGGATAACTTGTAAGTAAAACTCACGATACTATTCTGAGCATGTTGGCTACATTTAATTTTGCCTATAAAACAAGTCTTGAAGCACAAAGGACTAAAAGTAGTTTCTATTCAGAATAAATGTTCTTTATATGCTTGTTAAGTAAGGTGGCTCACCAGCGAGTTTCGCAATGAAACACTGGGTTTTCACAACTTTACCACGAAGAACATTTCGAAATTACCCTATGTTATATCAGAGAGGATACAGTATGCGTTTCCTTGGTGTCATTTTTTTTTCCAGGTATGGTTATAATGTCACCCAGAGTATCAAGCTTCACAGTTCTGTTTACAGATCAAGATTTTTTCTTTATATACTTTGTATCATTATGTTTCTTATTTGCCATGTTCATTATATACTGCCAGTTTGGGGTCAGTATTATTATTATTATTATTTTTTTTTTTGGAAAGATATTAATTATTTTATTCTAAAATTGTGCATAACATTTTTTGACAGTAAAGACAAGTTCTGTACTTTGTTCTTTATTCACAAAAGGGAAAAAAGCAGGATTAAGTTATATTTTAAATCATAGAGAGTTAAGAAAATGTACCAGCCATAAATATTTTTTTACTGGCAATGAAACTGTTTTTGCAAAAACAGGCAGCAATGACATAAACAATTATTTTCATAACTCTATTAAAGACAGTGTGTAATAAAATAAGAATAAATAATACAATTACAAGCAAAAGGACAAATAAATACAATATACCAAAGATACAAGAACATGTTTTTCATGTAGGTCTGACAGTTTCCAGGTTCAGTATTATAATAAAAAGAAAAGCTGCAAGCAGTGTTGAAAGGGCCCTCAAACCCATGCCACCACCCCCAGTGGCCTCAGGAAAACAGTGAATATTGGCGACGTATTTAAGCGGTATTTAAGTCACTTTGATATGCCACACTTCCTACTGTAAGCAGGTGGCGCTTTGACTATAACTGAATATTGGCATTGTTGTCTTTAGGCCAGGAATCTTATCAAACATGTGAAGTTTAAGGCAGATTGGACATTGTATGTTACAGCAACTTCCTGTTCCGTATAGCAGTTATTCACATAAATTAGCACTTAGTTAAGTGTTACTTGATTTAACGTGTTTCTAGCATGTAGATGTAGATTCTTGGCATGTAGATGTCTTCAGGCCAGGACTCTTATCAAAACATGTGATGTTTGGGGCAGATCAGACATTTTATGCCCAAGTTACAACAACTTCCAGTTTCACGGCGAAACATTGCAATTTGCCGCCCCGGACACGCCCTTCAGTGAAAACTCTAGACCTTTACAATTTAACATCGCAAAGGACTTAAGAGTTTGTTAAAGTACAACGTCTGGAAATGGCAAAAGGTGCACAAAAATTGCAGATAAATTTCAGTCACTTCCTATTGGGTTTTCAGGTTTTGCTCAGAGGGACTTTTTTGTATGTATTGGGCTGTTACATGCATGCGTATAACGAATTTCATACTTGTATATGAAACGTAGCTTGAACGACACTTAATTAAAATTTTGTAGGTGGCCCTATCGAGCCATTTTACTACACCTAATTTTGAAACCCATATCAGATGTAAATTTTCACCACTTCTGACGCCTGTGCAGTTTCATGAGTTTTCGTCAACGCTATATCACAACCAATTCAAACGTATTTTACAAGGTAGGTTTTGGGGTGGGGTTTGAGGTAGGTCATTTGTACGAATTCATACGAATTTGGCAACTCGTCAAATACATACGATTTAGCAAAAAATGTACAAATTCGTACGAATAAGGTCGTACAAAATCGTACGAATTAGCCACCTCGTAAAATTGGTAAGAATTGCCGTGAGATTGGGTTGGTTTTCGAGCATGTTTCATTTTGGAGGAGAAGAAGAAGATGATTCCAATAGGGTCCCCACACAATAAGTGCTTGGGCCCAAATAACACTACATAGTCTTCACTGTATAAATTAAACAAACTTATTAATTAATCCTTATTAAAGTTACAAAAGTTGTTCAGTCAAGAGCAGTGAATTATTTTTTTTTCTTTGTCCATTTTTGTTTGATTAACACAGACAGTAGCAGAAATATTAGGCTGCTGTCACTTTAGGACCTTATGCATGGATCCATCTAATATTTTGAGCTGGCATAATACTGTACACATTAGTTTATTTTCTCAAATGTTTATATTCACTAAAGACAACCAACTATGTTTACTCGTTATTTTTTGACATAATTTTGTGTGAATTTGTCTGCTCAAGTGCAAGAAGACATGAAAGATATCTCAGTTTAGTATTCACGCGCTGTGAGACTCGGGTTTCTTGGTGTGTTTCGGACCATAGAATGTAAAAAAATATGGACGTAGTGTCCGTGAAGTCACCCATTGGATTCCAATAAGCCGTTCTGAAGCGTAAACTAGAGACGAGCTGTGTTGCCATCTTGCGAGCGAGTCATCGCGTGTCACTCCCGGATAACAGAAAATGGGCCAAAAGGCGGGACGTAAGCGGAACTTTGGTGAAGCAATGACTATACACAAATTACAAAAAATGTAATTAGTTACAAGAAATATGGCAACCTAAATTTGCGTGACCTAACGATGTGCTCATGCATATGTTCACAAGCTGCCAATAATTAGCAACGACCAGTTGTAGCAATAGAATACATGTTCCTACAGGTATAAGATTATTTTATTAATCATCTGGCAAAATGACCGTCAGAACCTAAACTACAGGGCATGAGTTCCGGACGGATTGGCCAGATACTGCATCCTACCATCACAGATCAGCCGCTGCGTATGAATCACAGGTGTCCTGAGGTTTTCAGGCAGTGGACTCGTACCATACATAATATGTCAGTAACAATAGAGAAAACTGCAAAGTTTGTGTAATTGTGACTTAAAGTCCCTTTGTAACGTGCACGTATGTTTTAATTATTTTCTGTCTTTAAGTGGTTTTCTTTACGTTCATTTTATCCTTTATCATTTACAGCGCGTCATGCATTACGTTACTGCCGCGCACTGCTCTGAGTGCAGCATAATTCCTCATAACTGGTTATTTCATGTTCTTAAAATGTGTTTGTGTAAAACAATTCCGTGATCACGGAAAGCAGGGCCCTAATATTAGCAACACAGCTCACAATGACAGTGTTCAGTTTTATTGCTGTATTAATTACATTACATTTGGCAGACACATTTTTACATTAATACATCCTGTTTTGTCAATAAATTACGTTTTATCTGTAAGTTTTGGCCATTGCCTGACATCATCTACACAATGTTCCCTTTCACCAGACATGTTATTTAATGTGCAGGATCCGCTTTCATTGAAATGTAATTAGAGGACACCGGCAAGTGTCACACCGTCACGCACTTCGCAGGCATGCAGTAATGGAGGCAGGCAAGATGGCGGCGCCCATAAAGTTTGCGGCGGATTTGTGTATAGAC
Organism: Pseudorasbora parva; assembly: GCF_024679245.1. Lineage (NCBI taxonomy): Eukaryota > Metazoa > Chordata > Actinopteri > Cypriniformes > Gobionidae > Pseudorasbora > Pseudorasbora parva. The sequence continues at coordinate 13,614,277 of NC_090177.1, forward strand.
GGCGGATAAATGGCTATCCACCTGTCACTCAAAGTGGCCATGCCCTTAATTATGCAGAACTTTAAGGCTTTATATAACGTTAACAAATGAGTTATAAAAAAAATCACCCCCCTCACAGTTGTCATGAAGGTGAAAATTAGCCGCATAGGCCAAAATGACAATTTGTACCAGGCTGTAAAAAAAAAAAAGTTCTGCTGTAAAGCTGGGAATTTTGACATGGGGCTCAGTGAGATTCTGCTCCCTTCTGGAGTCTGGCCCTAGTGGCCAGTCGATAAATTGCAGTTTACATTACTTCCGTATTGGCTTCAAGAGAGACCACGGGAGGTTGCCGCTTGATGTGTAGGCCTACGCACACAAAGCTTTCCACACTGCGCCAATAATGCTCCCTTTCGCATCTTGTTGCCCTTGAATATTTAAATTGGCATGACTTAAACTTTCGTGATGAAGCAGCATTCACATTTGTTCACGTTCATGCATTGTTAGAATTCATAAAAATGTTACCAGCCAACTAGCGAGTAACATAGTTTCTTATATTAGCCAACGCTGATTGTTACTTGCTTTTGACGCTTGGCAAATGTTAAATTTAGGCCCTGGTTGGATTTATTTAGAGTTGTGCTTCTTGTAATTAATTTTGTCTTTATATAAGGCCTACAATGTTCAAAAGTTAATTATTATAAATTAATTTCTAAATCATTGTATTATGAGTATACCTATATTAGGGCTGTGCAATATATCAGAATTATCGAAATATTGCAAATGTACATATCGCAATACACATATCGCAACGGCACGCAATATCTGAATGATTTTAATAGGCTACTTCAACATTGTGAAAAGTGTATGTTTTAGGTCGGCATATTATATACTGTAGCAGAGAATAGACTGGGCTCATGGCTGTTACGTGACTTGCTTGACGTTAAAAAGAGTTCAACTCCTTACAATCTCATGCTGTCTGACACACACACACACACACACACACACACACACACACACACACACACACACACACACACACACACACACACACACACACTAAAACATTTATGTTCAAATTATATTAGCAGATTATGACAAATTTATGCTAAAACACTGCTGGTCATATTTAGAAGTTGTAGCGATGCTTTCTTATCCCAGAGAGAATGTGAAACATTCATTCTCAGTTTTTAAATATTTTTAAAAAATATAATTTAAATAGATTTTACAAACTAATAGCAATATCGTATCTCATATCGAATATCGCATTATTTAAAAATGTATTGCATATCGCATTTTTCTTTGTCTTTGACTCCTCAAATGTACAGTTTAAATATTTGCAGTAGAGATGATCTTCTTAGAATCTTATTAGTCACCAAACAATCGTTACACCTGTCAGACTCAAATGAGGAACCTGTGCCCACAATATAATTGCACATAGTAACTGTGTCTCAATAGTGCTTGAGATAAAACTCTCAGATAATCGGATGTCTTTCACAATACCATCTTTATCTGTTCGGTCACTGCAGAGTATGTTGCCACTCATCTTTTTCACACTGTATCAGAATGGTAGTGATGGACATCACATCATCATCATCATCATACTGGCCTGTGATGGGTGTCTGACATGGAGGTGGCTCTGTATCCCACCCGGTTCCCAGTGTGGGCATGGGTGTGGTGAGAGTTGTGGTTGCAGATGGAGAGGAGACAGGGGGAAAGGGGATGTTGGCTGACGGAAGCTCTGTTGAGCGCTGATAAAGGCTTGTCTAGGTGCTCATGCTAACTGTTGTGGTTTCTGGCATGAGACGGGGGTAAAGGGGAGCTGCTTACACGATCGTTGTATTCTTTAATTCACCCGGCCTCCTCTATTGCACAATACAGCCTATACCATACTGCCAGTATACCATACATACCAGTGCAAAACTGCATCTTGTTCCTTAATGAAAGCAGGGAAATCGGACTTGTTGAACAAAGGAGTTCACATGGTGAATGTCATAAATCTACCCATTTGGTGTGCATAAGTGGCACTTTTATAATAATAAATAAAGGTTCTTTATTGGTATTGATGGTTCCATGAAGATCCTCCATGGAACATTTTTCTGTAAAAGGTTCTTTATAGTGAATGAAGACTCTTGAACTGTTGATTGAAAGGTTATTTGGGGAACCCAAAAAACATCTTTGGAACCTTTATTTTACAAATCGTGTTAATTTTACAAATAATTCTAAAATATTTCTTCTAAAGATTCTTCTACGTTTCTGCTTATTTCCAGGTCTAAATGATAAAATCTCTCATATAATATATATTATAATATATTATATATATTATATAACATGTTTTAAACCTGACTATTTGCAGGCACGCATGGACCTGTTTACTAAGCAGATTGATATATTGCAAGAATGCGCTCCATTATATATATATTGAGGTTTAAGAGAATGCTATTTGTTTAGAGCTGTACAGAATTTATATTTTTCATTGGATGAAATTACACTCTTACTCTTGATTACTCATACACATATTTTCCACTTTTCCCAGCAGCAGGACAAATTTTCCCAATAGACCACAAACCAAAGACACGAATGCTCTCATCGTAAGTAGCTCGGAAGGTTTTTCCGTGTAATTGAAAGTGTGTTCTCATGTTTACTTGTGGCTAATGACACCCTGATAGTAATGTTTTTTTTTTTTTGACAGGAATAAATAAATAGTTGTTGAAAGTATAAATACTGTTCAAAATTTAGGGTCGGTAAGATTTTTTTATTTTTTTGAAAGAAGTTCTTATGATCACCATGACTCCAATTATTTAATTAAAACACGTTCCATGCTATTTTATTTTAAAATGTAATTTGTTACATATTTGAAATATACATCTTTTGGAACATTATAAATACCTTTACTGCCACTTCTTGCTAAATCAAAGTTTACTTTAAAAGTTTTAAATTTGACTGACCCCAAACATTTGCAAATAAATAATTATAAACTGGCAAAAAAATCACATTTATAAAAATAAATATAAATTAATGTTTAGATATCAAATAAATATTGTTAAATTACACACACACACACACACACACACACACACACACACACACACACACACACGTATAAATAAAATGTAACAATAAAATATCTAAATATTAATTTATATCTATTTATTTAAATGTAATAATTTTTGTCTATCTATCTAGCTATCTATCTATCTATCTATCTATCTATATATATATATATATATATATATATATATATATATATATATATATATATATATATATATATATATATATATATATATTATTGTCAAATTGATCAAGTTGTGATTAAAGCTGCAAAATATGCTGCAGAGCATATTTTTATTTTAACACAAAACAAAAAATCCTAAGAGTTTCCTCTTACCTTTGGGAAGCAGAAAGAACAGGAATAGTTGGATGGGTCAGGATGGTGTCAAGGGGCTGTTTCACTTCCTGTGGTCAAACCAAAGAAGGTCAAAAGCATCACGGGGCGACAACGTGACAGAGGGTGTAATGACTACAAATATACAAGAAAACACATTAAATATAGGCTACATTGAACAGCAAGAATAAATAGATGACAACAAGGACAACAAGGTCACACTGCAGTGAGATATAGTAGTGAGATGCAGTGTGACTCTATGACCTGAACTATGTACAGAGAGAGTCAGAACGGCTGTTTGGGTTGGAACACGCCAAATCCCAAACCACTGTGGTGGATGTAATAGCAGGCTGTTTTCATGTGTGTGTTTGTAGGTGGTTGAGCCGGGTGGGTGGGTGGGTGCTAGGAATCAAGGCTTGGGAAGTCCCGTCTCTCTGGTTCCTGGCAGGCGCCCACCTCTTTGGACGATGTCAGCCACCTACGTCCATCATTATGGTGAATTTACATACAAACATATTAACGTGTGGGAATTGAAACACAGCATTGTAAAAGACGAGCGTGAACTAGTATCTAGAAACTACTGGCACAACGCTGTAACACGCCTTGATAAACAGTTTTTAGTCATAACTTTCTATTTCTCTTGTACCTATTGGCACTTCACAGGCAGTTCTAATGATTGTGGACCACATGCACCTGAATGCTCTATTATTGAGAACTTTAAGAAATAAGGACATTAAATGTAAAGAGTATGTAAACATTTTTTTTTTTTTGCTTCAGAAGGTAAATACATAATGACTAAAGAGTCATTATATTGTAAATATATTCAAATATTGTTTTTCTTTGTGTGTTGATTATGGGATCATTTTATTGAGATGATGCAGTTCACTGTAAAAAATTAAATAAAATAATGTTTCCAATTGAACATTTTCTGACTGATCAGATTTCAGTTGGCAAAATTTAATTTCTGTGAAATTATGCAATGTATGACATGCAATTTGGCCAACTGAAACATTTAGATGGGATCAGTCACTAGAAAATGTTCAATTGAAGACCTGATTTTTTAACAGTGTTTTTAAAAAATGTTAAAACATAAACATTTATTTTTTAAAAAGTTTATTTTTAAATAGACAATAACCACTTTTTAATGAACACAAATATTGCAATGCATAGTTTAGAGTAATGTTTGAGAGAGAGAGAGAGAGAGAGAGAGAGAGAGAGAGAGAGAGAGAGAGAGAGAGAGAGAGAGAGAGAGAGAGAGAGAGAGAGAGAGAGAGAGAGAGAGAGAGAGAGAGAGAGAGACGACTGTATTAAGCAAAAGTTAATATGGTTGAATTTATTATGCTTCTTGCTTACTGTTGGATCAGTTTCTCATCCAGAAGCAGAGGTGGGCAGTAGTGAAGTATTTTTTACTTTCTACTCAAGTATGCATATATTATCACAGTTTTTCTTTGGAAAACTTTTAGTTCACTACATTCCAAAGCATAATGTCATACTTTTTACTGCAATATGTTTTATAAATAAAAGTTGTTGTTTTTTTACCTTTAATACTCAATTACATTATTACAAAATTACATAAAAATGTAGTACTTTCTTTCTTGTACTCAAGTAAAACTTTGAATTACCTTTACTTGATTTTTTAATGTAATTAGGGGAATTAAATTATATTCAATATGAGCAGTAAAAAATACAATATTATGCTTTGGAATGTAGTGGCGTAAAAGCAAGAGGACAAGAAGAACACTGATTATGTACATATACTTGAAAAATATCCACTGTAAAAAAAAAAAAAAATCATGTTTCCAATTTAACAATTTCTAGTGACTGATCAAATTTTAATCTAAATTTTTCAGTTGGCCAAATGGAATTTCTGTGAATTAATGCAATTTAATTCACAGAAATTTAATTTGATCGACTGAAAGATGTAGATGTGATTAGTAACTAGAAAATTTTAAATTGTAGAACTGATTTTATTTTTTTACAGTGTATTTTTTAAAAAAAGGAAAACTATTTCACTTATGTCCGCCTCTCACTCACTCCAATAGCAGTCCTTGGTTTCTAATGATTGTGGACCATCATGCACCTGAACGCTCTTAAAGTGGCGAATTATTGGGGGTGGCTGTAACACGATAAGGCATCGGTCAAATAAAATGAACCACTTCAAATGAACAAGGAAAACACATCCTTTCACCTCGCCTGACAATCGTGCCTCAACAATCGTGCCGATTGTCCCGTGTGTGTGATTTTGGAGGGACTTCATCAAGGACTCGAATGGTCACTTGCAATGTAAGACACGCTCTTCCACCCTCCCGTCCCCCCGCTTTCACTGGCTGTTTGTGGTTGTGCGGAAGATACGGGAACAATGTGGCCTTTCTTACCTGTTGAAGGTGTACATTCCATCCCTACTAAAGCAAGTCAGAAAACAGCCCCTCCTCCGCGCAGCAATCCCAGATTTAACTCCAGGTGCGCCTGCATTCAAACCACATCCTTCACACTGAGTTTCCTTTACATGATCACCTCAGGTCATTTTTGCACCCCTTAAAACACATGGTTCTAACTGAGGAAGTGATTTTGTGACTGATTTTAGGACATGAACACACCAAAGCTGTGGATGTGAATCACTTGTCCATAAACCACAATCTGAAGGGTCTAAATCTATATTTGGTCTGGGAAGTCCACAGGATCAGGCTCAAGCTTTATATATATTTATCCATGGCTTAACTGTTTTTGGTCTTTTTTTGTGGGCAACATAATTTAAAGATATCAAAGTGGCAAAAAGTGTGGGTGCTTTACAGGAAACCTGCTTGCATCGCCCATAGACCCATCCCATTTGTCAGACAGGGTGAGTGGGAGAAAGAGTGAATGAGAGAGAAAGACAGGTTGAGCGCATGCACACTTGTAGTTCAAAACTAAGAGCATGCAGCGAACTCTTTCACTCTGCAGTTTAACACAGGGGTCAGTGGTTTCTGCTCACAGGACAATATGATATTGTGAAGACTTTTTCATCCGAGCTCAGTGCTCAAGGAAATGCTAATAAGGTACAGTTGGTCATTTCTTCTTCTTTGAGTTAGTTAGGAAGTGTTTTTTTCAGTAAATATGACAGTTGTTGACAGATCTTTTACAATTGCTGTTCACTTTCAAATCTTCAAGATTTTAAACAAGCTTTTAGAGTCGTAATTCTAGTCAAAAAACTCTCTAAGGACACATTCAATGTGAAGTTGTTAACTTTTTTGCCTCATAGACTGAATATAGGTTGACAATTATGAACTGTGTACAGGTTATTTTATATTGTAAATATATGTATAGGCCTATGGGATTGTAATTTAAAAACTTTTGAAAAATGAATTTAAAGAAATGTGTTGCTTCATTGAAGACCGAAATATGCGCATGATTTCTTGGTCAAACTTTTCTTTATTTTCTGCAGTCACTTTTTGATTCTGACATATTTTGCATTACTCATAGTTTAGAGTAATGTTTACAAAATGAGAGGAAAAAAATTAATAAATGAAATAAAATATTGTTTACTTTTTCATATGTCTTGCTTACTGTTGGCTCATGTACGCTTGTTCGTGGTTAGTACCACAGCTGATGTTGAAACTTGGGAGGCCGGTCCCACAGCCCTGTCCCCTCAAAATTTCAGAAACTAGTCAAAGGAAATAAGCTAGACTCCGTGGTGAAGGCAGGATATATGTCTTTTACCCTCAAAATGACAAAAGGAAAGAAGTGTTTTGTTCAATATCTCACCACACGAAATGTCAAACCATTAGATGTTATAAGAATTATTGCTGTCACGTCCTGTCAAACAAGACAGAGGATATACATTTGTACACAATTAGCTAGACTGAACAGCCTTTATAATGGATTAAAATGGGTATTGCTTCTTACAAAAATAACCAGCATTTATACTAAACGTTTATGTTTTGTAAAATTGTTAATTTTAAATTAGAAAGAATTTCTAATCAGTTTTTCCTCATCGGTACAGTTAATACTTACATTTGACTGGTAGTAGAATGACATCTGAATGCATTGTTTTTATTGCACCAGAATAAATGCCCAATTTAACAAGAATCCGATATTAAAATGTCAAGCGGTTGTTGTGTATAAAAAGCAAACCACCAGATAATGAGGCATCTGTTTTACACAATCATATAAATAAGATGAAAACAGTGGTAACCGGAATGACTGCTAATGCATATTGACTATCACTATACATCAGCTAAAGGAGTGCACTGAGAAAGTCTTCCTGACATTCTGTCTGTGGTTAGGCCCCTGCCTCCGTTTACTGGAGAACAGGCTGGCTCCCGAAAGATTGTCTTATCAAGGGTTGACATTACTGTTCGAAAAGCCAGCTGATAGGACAAATCCAGCCCAACGAAACTTCTTGTCCAGTCACACAACATGACATATGGAGCACATGGGAAGAAAAACCGTTTAAAATATAAATAAATATATATATATATATATATATATATAGGTCACTACTGGCCTATTACCCGTTATGTGAACGCTAGCATTGTTTGTGTCTGTTCTCGTTCGTGTTTGACAAATAAGTTGAAAATGTTTTATTTTTATGTTTTAGACTGATTCACTGCATCAGGGGTCTGTCTTGAATGTGTTCAGCAATCAACGGTGGACTTCCCCTGAGGATCAGCTGTGAGGTGAGTATCTATATGATGAAAAATATATTATAAATCAGCTGTTTTCCCAACGTGAAAAGGTCATATAGATTTTCTTGATATGAACGTATCTTTGACGTTTGACGTTTATGTATTGCCAAACTTACTTAGTCTTTTCAGTTGAAGAAAAATAATTGAAAACAAAACTCACAAGAATGTAAAATTAAATGTAAATTTATTTTAATTTATAAAATTAAACTAAGTATAATTTGTCTTACTGCACTAGCAGATTTAATTCAAAGAAAAATGTTGCTTTGTTTAGGACATTGACATATGCGCCTGGTTATTTTTCGGCCCCACTTTATATTAGGTGGTAAAATATAAGTAAAATGTACTTATTGTGTTCATATTGTATTTCAAGACTCTTTTGCTGATATTGCGGTGGGATACGAGTAAAGTTAGGGACAGATGTGGTGGTATGGGTAAGTTTAAGGGTTGGGTTAGGTGTAAGGGAAGTGTCAACAGTGTAATTATTACAATTTAAAAACATGTATGTACACAATAAGTGCATTGTATCAAATTATTAATTATATTTTTGGTAACTAGTAGGTTAGTTAAGGCCAGCTAATATAAAGTGGCTTTAACTTTTCATTATTTTTCATTAGACACTAAACTGCAGTCACTTTTTGATTACCACAAATATTGCAATGTATGATTTAGAGTAATGTTTAAAAAATGAGATAGAAAATTTGAATGTAATACCATAGTTTAATTTACCTTCCTTGTTTACTGTTGTTACTCATTTATTATACATATCCAAACATACAGTATATGAATGTGTGTGCGTGTGTGTATACACATAGGCTGAAAAAAGTTGGTCTAATGGTTTACAAAGTAGTATAATAGTTTTTGTATAATTTGTATAATTTCAAGGGACTGGCAAACCCAGGAAGACTGCATGGGGAGGTGTCAATGTCCACCAATGTCACTGGATTCCGGGCACATCGTTCCCCCCAGCATTTGGAGATGGACTTGGCCTGGCAGGAACTGATGGCCATCACTGAACTTCAGGTCAGTACACTGGAACGCCACATCAGGTTCCTCTTTTACATGAACAAACAGCAAAACTCAAGAAAACATCTGATTATTTGGTGGCAGGATATAGGCAATCGTTTAAGAGTGAGTGCAAGCAGCCTTAATGTATCGGTGGCCTTGTAACATTTTTCTAATGCTGAATCCTCTATAAACATGCATTGAGCTGAGCTAAGATCTGCAACAATGGGCCAATTGAGTGATGCGAGGATAAAGGCAGACAGAGAAAGAGGGTGACTGCTGTATATTGCCGACAGCCCCCTGCATAGCACAATGACCATCTGTTTCGACATGAAACCCGAGCGCTCCTAAGTAAGACCTGCATAAGCTACGGGTGGCACATTCACCCAGGTGGGCTGGTCCTGTAGAGAGCAGCTGACTGAATACAACCCTCCTCTGCAGCACAGAGTGTTTTATTTCACAAGAGTTTGATTTGAATAACCAACTAGAAGTTCTTGTTATTAAAACATTTTTTTTCCCCCTCAGGAGTTTGAGATACCCAATGAGAATCCCTTTGAAGCGACCCCATACGTCTCCATGGACCCCATGGTTTCCCAAGGGGGGTTCGGGATGAGTCAACATCAGCCAGAATCCATTCCAGCTGCTTGTGATGCCCATCCTACTGGTGTTTATGAAAATGCATACCCAGAAATGATGCCACCCTATCAGCGTTTGAACCCACACATGGATATGCACTATGGTCTCAATTCCCCCAGAATGCTTGCGAATACGCAAGCTTTTCATCCACCTCTCATGAGTCTTTTGGAGCACATGAACATGTCAACACGCAGTCATGGGATGGCAAAAGATGCCGTCATCAATCTTCATGGCACAGGACAAATCAAACAAGTTTGTACGGATGATCTGGAGTCAGATTCTGGTTTGTCGCTTGGTTCAAGCCCGCCGCTCGCTTCTCCTGAGAATGGGGTGCATGGAGTACCTACATACTTACCTGCAGATGGCATGATGGGCTATAATGAAAGTATTGGGGAACAGTGTCGCATGCGGCCTAGTCTGCTTGGCTCTGCTGACTACCAGCAGTCCTTCTGCTCATACCCTGGAGCGTCTTTTTCCACAGCTGCAAATATGCAAGCTGCCAACCAGACTTACCAACCACTGCCTTCAATGAAGCAACCGGTTTTACCCTCAGCCCTGCATGATCTACAACTAAATAGCTCAGGTTTAACAAGATTAGGTTCATATCAGGCTCCATACCCAAAGCCAAAAGGCGTTCCCGTACCCCTGAGCAGAGATGAGCGACGAGCCCTCGCTCTAAAAATCCCATTTTCCCTTGAAAAGATTGTGAACCTACCAGTGGATGACTTCAATGAGCTTTTGACCCAGTTCACACTGAACGACTCACAACTGGCACTCGTGAGGGACATTCGGAGACGAGGGAAGAACAAAGTTGCAGCTCAGAACTGCCGCAAACGGAAGTTGGAGAACATTGTGCATTTAGAAAATGAGTTGGGACAACTTAGAGCCCAAAGAGAACATTTAACCAGAGAAAGACTGGAGTTTCAGCAAAACCTAGCCATTATCAAATGTCGGCTCTCAGATCTTTACACCCAAGTGTTTTCACAGCTACGTGATGAAGATGGACACCCTTATTCAGTTGACGAGTATTCACTACAACAAACTAATGATGGCAACGTTTACTTGGTGCCTCGGAATACAGCACTGGAGGGTGAATGAACTTCAAAAAGGGTTGTGTCACCACTTAATATGGACAAACTAAATGTGCAGCCAATGAATAATTACAAATGAATGGATAAATATTTAAACTATTTTAAGAGATGACAGTAAGTTAGAGCATTATAACAATATAGTCAAGACTACAGAAGTTCAAAGATAAAGTTATTACTTTAGGCTAAGAAAGCACTTAACTTTTCAGGACTTTGGGTCTATAGACCATAACAAGTAATTGTCTACACTGCATTTGTCCAAAATGATTAAGAATCAGTATTAAATGTCAAATACAGATATACAAGCTTTAATTAAATGGGTTTAACACAAAACAATCACACCATTTGTTGTATTAAAAGTTTATTGGTAAAAAAGTAAAAACCACAAGTTTAAAAAAATAAATCTTCAGCTGCATCTTTGTCCTAGAGAAAGAGAAAAGTTTGAGATTGAGATTGTAAAATGCATGAAAATATTGCATAAAAACCAACAACTACCTTTTATTATAGCACCAGTTTAAACAGACAAATGAGTCTTCGTTTCAAGAGGAGTCACTCATCAGATCCTGGAAAAGCAAGCATATCGTGGTCAGCAAGTTAGATACAGAACACTGGGAAAAAAAAAAAAACTGGGCATGCATTAAGTTTTATAAAATCGTCACCAAACTATGCTGACTGCAGTTACTTCCTCTGTAATACACAACACTGAATGGGAAGTTCAAATTAACTGTACAGCTTCAGCTAACAATTCTTACAGTTACCAGCGGTAGTGGAGAAGTCTGTTCTTACCTACAGGAGTTTTAAAAGCGCTGCCTGCTAGTCTTTGAGTAGCGCCCTGTACTCCCTGCTCTCTGCTTCGTCAGGGCGATGATCTTGCTACTCCCTCAGCTTGCTCCAATGGCTAGACTGATTTGCAGCCAAATGTACACTACTCTAAGCATTTGCATTAAACAGCCAATGCGTTTGTTACAATTTAACGTAAATGGACTTCCATGTTTTTAAGAGCCTGAGTCTTAACTTAACTTAATTACTACTAAAAAGGCTCATAGTAAGTTCAAGAGTACTACACTAAAACCCCCAGAAACAAAAAATGACTAATACAGCACATCTTTTAAAAAAAACAAAAATTGTTTTATTTCACCTTGATTGGTTACATAAAAATCAAAACGACTGAAAGTAATTCTACATAAAACCTCATTGGAATGCTTTTTCCTCCATAGACAATATAAAATAAGTCTGCATGATGACAAATTCATGATGTCCCACACACGATAGCACTACTGTACACTTCTTCTGGTGGCAGCTGTAAATCTGCCAAACCTGTTTGGCTGAGCAGATCTAGGGATGTAAACCTGCATCTGCCCTGTCACTTCTCTTGCTCTCCTCTCCTAAAGCACTCAGTCCTGTTGAACAATATGAACAACAATTGTTAAGCTGCACACTAACTGAGGGTTGTTTCTACACCAGATGTACAGCAAGGTTACAGTTTAATGAAGAGCATTCAGTCCAAGACTAACATATAGGCAGTGTTACCCTGTAAATAAAGTAATCTGAAACAAAGTCTATGCAAGGTAGACAGCAGATTGACAAACCTTTCTGAGCTTAAAACCGTCTACCACCAGAGCCACCACCATATCCACCACTGGATCCACCTCCATAGCCACCTAGAACACATCATGCAATTTAGGATTCAAGTTGTTTATATAAGGATATTTAAAAAACAAAAGGGACATTATGAAGGGCTCACCACCATATGGGCCACTGTTCCTTCCTCCTCCACCGCCTCCTCCTCCACTACTACCTCCAAAGCTCCCTTTCATGGGACCATAGTTGGACTGCTGATTGTTATAGCTGCCAAAGTCATTGTAGTTACCACCTCCTCCACCACCACCGCCACTGTTGCCACCTCCAAAGTTACCTATGAACATTCATGTCAAACTGTTACAATCTAAATTCAAGCACTTTCAAATAGGCTTAAATTACGATTGACATGTACTCACCACCTCCAAAATTTCCATTGCCATTGTTGTAGTTGTCATTATAGCCCCCACCACTGTTTCCTCCACCACCATAACCTCCGCCCTGGTTGCCATAGCCATGTCCTCCTCCGCCACCACCACCTCCATAGCCACGATTTCCACCATAGTTACCAGGGCCGCTGCCACCACCACCATAGCCACCTGGGGAAAGGGTCACAGGAATTTCTAATTCCATTTGGAAAGATTAAGATTAAATTCTGGATTCAGATACTTGATAGATTAAAATTGATTACGCAATTCCTTTAAGATAATGTGATTTTAAACCATCCAAAAAGCAATATTTGCAAAAGGTTTTCACATCCAAAACACATGCTTCTTAGTGTGCAACTACAAAAAGAGTTGGTCTTAAAACTGCTCATTTCATTTGCTTTGTCCAGTTATGAGCTATTGCCAAATTGTTTGTTCTTGTTTAGTGTGTTTACTTGCCTTTAATGCTTGACATTTGTTAGTCGTAAATGTGTCAGTTTTGCTGTGGTTTGTTAAAACCTTAGGCAAAAGTTCCTTGTTCTTTAGCCTATTGATTTAGTCATGTATGTAGCTGACTAAATATTATGCAAAAATACTTTGAATAAATGTGAATATCTACTTTTTAAAACATTAGATTAAAGTTAGGAATCAGAAGATTCCCAACTGAACATTTATTAAATCAATTAAATGTTCAAACTAAAAAGACACCAATGCATACCATCTCCACCAAATCCATTGTTGTAGCAGTCTCCTCCATAACCACCACCTCCACCATTACCACCTCTTCCTCCTGCAACAGAATTGTAAAAACAATGGTTACATCACTACATAACTCAAAGACATAATTCAAAACTCCATACGCCACTTTGGCATGTACCTCTTCCAAAGTATCCATCACGGTTGCCATTTCCATTGCCACCACCGCCACCAAAGTCATTGTTGTAGCCACCATTATTACCATATCTGTTGAAGTTTCCACCGCCTCCTCCACCACCACCACGACCTACAGATTTATTGAAAATTAATAATAAAGCCAAGTATATTAAATCAGAGATACATGGGGGGACTCGTTAACAAACTTACCTCTCATGTTCATGCCAGTGTTCTGCATTTCTTGTTTAGACAGAGCTTTTCGGACTTCACAGTTGTGCCCATTCACAGTGTGGTATTTTTGAACTGGGAGGGGGCATATACAATGGTTACTTTTTTAAAACAGCAATTAAGATATTAAAAGGTTGACAGCTGAATGAAGGCACTTACTGACAATACGATCAACAGAATCATGGTCGTCGAATGTAACAAAGGCAAAGCCCCTTTTGTTTCCAGTCTTATGGTCAACCATTATCTCAACGGCCTCAATCTTCCCAAACACATCAAAATAGTCACGAAGATGGTTCTCCTCTGTGTCATCCTTAATGCCACCCACAAAGATTTTCTTCACGGTTGTGTGCGCAAATGGCTTGTTGGAGTCCTGAAACAGATTTACAATTAGCCATTTGCATTCATATTATACATCTAAAAAGGGTTACATTACTAGAGTCCTCACCTCGCGAGAAACAGCTCGTTTGGGCTCCACAAGTCTACCGTCGACCTTGTGGGGGCGTGCATCCATAGCGGCATCGACTTCAGTCACACCAGAATAGGTGACAAATCCAAAGCCCCTGGAGCGTTTGGTGTTCGGGTCTTTCATCACCTAAAAGCAAAAACGGATTAAACACGGGTCGTCACTGTACCCTTAACGCCACAATACTCAGTGTGCAATTATAGAAGGTTATCCATATAGTACACATCTACTACATAGTGTGGAAGGAACTTACCACACAATCCGTTAAGGTTCCCCATTGTTCAAAATGCGCCCGCAAACTATCGTCTGTGGTTTCAAAGCTGAGCCCTCCAATGAAGAGCTTCCGCAGCTGCTCTGGCTCACGTGGTTGGCCCTGCAAACAAGCCGTAACAGCTCAGTAACACAAAATCCGTGCATCGTGTCTATTATCTGCAGCGGAAAGTAAACAATTTAAACGCGAAGCATCATGAGTCCTTGAGGTAAATGACTATTGTGAGGTGAATGAGAACCTCCGCCATGTTGGTGACGGACCATGCGGCCCATTTGTAATAGCATCTATATTCCAGCCAAACACTAGCGGTAGCAAAACGATGTAGAGCATTATAAATATGGCGATTGAGAAGTTAAAACATAATAATCTTATTCTACGTAACACGACCTTCAAGGCAAATATGCGGCCTATGCGTGCATTATACAAGAGTTAAAATGGCGGCTCGAGCACGCTAGTCGAAATTAACAAAGGGCCACGAATGAGGTCAAAGTTAAATAAGAAAAAGCCTCAGACGACCACACCGCATTGCTTACAACATGATTTTATAACTCATACGTAGCTGTAAGTATTACAATCAACCTACCTCTTTAGACATCCTACCGACTGATTCTGTTCGTGCTGCGCCACACGCCTGTCGGTGAGACACACACTGAGAAGTGGGAGAGATACCATAAATAGCTATGGTGAAACTAGGCCCCTCCTACTTCCCTCGATGATTGGTTTACTGTTCCCGCTAAAGCTTTTGTTTTGCGTTTTGGGGATGTGTGATTGGCTGAGACTCATGTCAATCGCAAGAGCGGAGGTTACTGCGAGAAAATCTTTCTTAAAAAAAACAAAAACGAAACGCTATAAAACCAGTAAGCATTTTTCATAAATAAAACGTAATTATTTAATATATGAGGGGATTAATAATTTACATGTTATAATTTCATTAATATCGCTTCTATTTCACTTTCACCCATTGTTATGTAAATATCATCGCATTTCCCCGACGTAGAAATGTTTAATTAAATATAATTTTAAAAAGATCAGGAATATTCATCCAAGCCTGTGGTTTTATTAGCCGTGTGACGCGTGCGCATCCCATTGTAGGCTGTTTTTGGCGCGAGAGCGGCCCGCTCAGGCGCATGGTGATTGGCTGGACTAGCCACTGGACGGATGCATGCGCGAGAGGCAGCAAACTCCTGTGTGCTGGGAAAAAGCCGCCGCCGCCGCCTCAGCCTCATTATCCAACACGAATAGAAAAACATCGAAAAATATCTCAGTAAGTATAAAATAATTATCAACATTTACGTCACAACACGTCATTGTAGATTCTTCTTGCGCTGGAAAAGATTTACGCCGTCATTGTTATGATTAAACATGATAAGATCAGGTGAAATCTGTTCAGCTTGGCCCGCGCTGTTGCTAAGCAAAGGCTCACCGTGTTAGCGCACACGACGATAACATTCAAATAAATGCGAAAAAGCGTGTGAATGCTTCGCTTGCAGAGGTTCGACGCCGAGAACCAAATAATTAAGTAGAGAGTGTATGCTAATTGAGCTAAATTAGCCTGCTATCATGTGCGCATGGGCAACGGTGAACCTTGTTTTTTGTTTTTGCAGGCATTGGGTCGTTGGGCTAAGTTAGCTTATAGGTCTTAGTACACAGACACAACAACAGCAAACGCTTGCAATTATTTTTCAAGCGTGTTGTTTTATACCATTGTCTTCGTTTTGGTGCTCCTGTAGAATGAGCATATAGCAAGGAAAAGAGTACGTTAGCAATCAATGGGACTCCTGTAGCCTTATGTTAGCAGTGCAGCTAGCATTGCATTTTAATCGACGTTGTTTATGTTCTGTATTTTGGAATACACACATTGGAAATTAGCATGAGACCGTGAGAGCGGTGTAAGGCTGCTCAGTGTTTCACATTGTTGTTTGGCCTTGCTCGCTAAGATCCTTCATGGCATGAAGATAAGAACACATGTTTGGTTTATCGCAAGTTTGGTTAAATGTGTCTTTGTAAATGATTATAGGAACCGCATCCCAATTCACCAATATAATTGCTCAGTGTAATATGAAGTGTTCAGACAGCATGCACCGTTTCTTTAGCTTTGACAACAGTGTGCAACAATATTTTTGTGTAACTTTTATTGACTAATTGTTTGCTAAACATCTTTTGCAGTTAATTGTTTCCCGCTATTATTATATTTATGCATTTAAGCCTTAAATTCTTTTGGTAGCTCATCAAATCAAAAGCATTTGTGTGTGTATTTCTAAAGAGGCTTGGGGGCGTGTTTCACTTTATGATTAAAGTTTATACATGTGTTTTTTTCATATACATATTGGTTATATTTAAATGAAAATATGTTTCACTGAACTTTATTTGCTTAGGGGATCACTGAATGCTGTGATCAAGAATCCTCTCTGCATTTGAAGAGGTCACACCCTACAATAGAGGACTGTAGGTGAGTTTTTTTTTTGACTTGTCATTGCAGTTAGGGTAACACATGTTTAATACTTTGTTATTGTCATGTTATGAGTAGTTTTAGTTCATAATATAGTTTTTTTATGGAGAAAATAATTCACTATATAGAAAACATATAATATAGTCAATAATTGAGAGATTCTCAATACCACAGCAGAAACTATTGCTAACTGATTTCTTAAGTAAACATTGTTCTTGTTCTTCAGCAATTATTAAAATAACCAGTCTATAATAGGGGGGCGGCAGTGGCTCAGTGGTTCATGTAGGTTGTCTACAAACCGAAAGGTTGGTGGTTCAATCCTCGGTTACACCTGACCAAGTGTCGAAGTGTCCATGAGCAAGACACCTAACCCCAGCTGCTCCCGACGAGCTGGATGGCGCCTTACATGGCTGACATCGCCGTCGGTGTATGAATGGGTGAATGTGAGGCAAAAATGTAAAGCGCTTTGGATAAAAGCGTTATATAAATGCAGTCCATTTACCATAATAATATATACATCACAAATTACATGCAATAGTACAGTTAAAAATAAAGAACAAAGCAAGATCAATCATGTAATTAACATTCACTTTTTCTCAAGTCCTAACAAGCACTGTCAAGTAGAGGATTGTTTTGATCAAAATTTGCAGTGGAAATGCACCTGGACAGCTTAATATGAGCACAAGAACTCATAGCTCTTGTGAAGAGCATCTACTCATAATCTTACTAATTTATTTTTTCTGTTTTTTTTCTTTTTCTTAGTTGCCCACTTTCCTCCCCAGACCAGGGAGCCACACAGGTCACATTAGCTCATAGGGGAAGACATTTAAAATTAGCCATGGGAAAGAAGAACCAGAACCGTGAAGATGATGATGGTGCTTCCTCAGATGAGGAAGAGTACGTAGTGGAGAAGGTCTTGGACAGGAGAGTTGTGAAGGGCCGTGTGGAATATTTCCTCAAATGGAAAGGCTTTACAGAGTAAGTCTTCGTTACCCTTTACAATAATCTAAAGGCCAAAGTTCTTTTTCTTTCTTCACCTAGGGGTTCGAAATGCCTGGCCAGTCATACCCTGACACCGCCCACGCTGCTGAAAGCAATAACAAAATTAACACAAGTGACCGTGCTGAGAAATGGCAGTTAAAGGGATAGTTCCAACTCCCAAAAGAGAAAATTCTGTAATTTACTCACACTTATGTTATGTTGATTTTCCCATTCCATGGAAGTCAGAGGGGTCCATCAACTGTTTGGTTAGCATTCTTCAAAATATATTTTTTGTTTAGTACAGGAAAGAAACTCTTACAGGTTTAGAACAACTTAAAGGGTTAGTTCACCCAAAAATGAAATTTGTCATTAATGACTCACCCTAATGTTGTTACACACCCGGAAGACCTCCGTTCGTCTTCGGAACACAGTTTAAGATATTTTATATTTAGCCTGAGAGCGGTCATGAATCGCGTGATGTTGGCGATCCGAATCAATGCTGAATAAAGTCGTAGTTTTTTATATTTTTGGACCAAAATGTATTTTCGATGCTTCGAGATTCTAACTAACTAACTGATGTCACACATGGACTACTTTGATGTTTTTACGCTCTTTCTGGACATGGACAGTATAGTGTGCATACACTTGGATACGCTCTTGGACTAAATATAAAATATTTTTTGATATTTTTGGGTGAACTATCCCTTTAAATTCTCTTATTCAAAACAAAGGCGTAACTTCATGTTGCCTAGATTTTGCGGAGCTTTTTTTATCCCATAGAAGAGCTATCCCCACTTCTCCCACTCAAGCGTATGTGGGGTAATACAGTGCTGTTTAATATATTAGAAACATTTGTGTGTGTGGAAAGTTATGTTATGATGCTACTCTGTGCATTCGCTCGGCGGCTACAATAAGACACTTGTTGCAGTAAGCTATATCGATATTAGGCATGGTAAAACATGCTACTCACTGTAAATCATGAAAACCAGATTTAAACAATAAGACTAATTGTGTTGAGCTGCAAAACAATGATTCGTTTTCTGTCGATGAATGTATCCAAACAGTTGCTCGCCTGTCTAATAAAACATATGTTAAAGCGTCTTTGGTGTTTCTTTTGGTTCTACCAAATGAAATGGAAATCAAGGGTAACGCATTGATAGGCGATGCATGGACACAATCTGTATCCTGGTTAAAATTGTTTATTTCTCTGGATCTAAACATTCTTGGAACATTTTGGCATAATATAAATACTCAAGCCAACAAAATATATAACATTGTTCTAGTAGTTTTGGGATGTTTTAATCCAAAGTCTTATATATTGTGCCTGACTAAATTATGACAAGATTTACATTTTTGTGAAGTATCCAGAAAGAATCTGATTATAGTGATTTGCACCAGCTCTCCAATTCAGTGCTCCAGTTATGTCATGTTTATTTATACAGCTCTTTATACAATGGATTGCTTAAGCAAGCAGCTCTACAGTATCAAGCATGAAACATGCCTGATTTTGTTTTAAATGATGTCACACCAATTGGTTCTTTAATTTAGCTTGAAGTATCACTGGGCTTTAGGGGTGTCTACGCAATAGTATAGACTATTTTCACATCTCCGATGCGGGATGTTACTGCATGTAAAAGTCTTAAAACGCATTAAATGATAATGAAACGCATCAGCAATTTTTACACTGACCCTGTCTACGTGCTATAACAAACCATTTAAGAAATTAGTTTGAAGAACACTCGATTCTTGTAATAGTGTGTGAACTTTCTATTAGCAAATCTCATGCACACATGATATGAGGAAATACAAATGTTCTTAATTCATCATTAAGCATGCATTGTCTTGCAGCAAACACAACACATGGGAACCGGAGAAGAACCTGGACTGTCCAGAACTTATCTCAGAGTTCATGAAAACCTATAAAAAGGGAAGCAGTGGTAGCACACCCAGCAGCAAGCCCACCAGCACAGGCTCTTCTTCGGCCCGTCCCAAAGACAGTAGCGGCAGCGGCAGCACAAGCAAGAGGAAAAACTCAGAGGAAGAGAACGGGAGTGGAAGCAAACCCAAAAAGAAAAAGGAGGTACAGGCTTAACAAAAGTTTAAGAGCCCATACCCAAGCTTCATTGGCATGTAATTACCATGAAATATCCATCTTGTATTTGCAAATATGTTCAATTGTAAAATGTTTCTTAAATAATTACTGGCTTAAGTTGATGTGGTGGTGTAAAAATAAGATCTCTAGTTTGAGTAATTTTAGGGTTTTTGATTGTAGTATTTTGTTCTTCCTAGGATGAGATTCTTGTAGCAAGAGGGTTTGAGCGAGGCCTGGAGCCCGAGAAGATTATTGGAGCAACAGACTCTTGTGGAGACCTTATGTTCCTTATGAAGTGGTGAGAAATCTATTTCAATGAAACTATCATTAGGGTTGGGCATCGTTTTGATTTGAACGATTTGGATTCCAATTCCGATTCTTGCTTTTGATTCCGGTTCTTTTCGATTCTCGATTCTGATTCTTTGAGGGGTGGAGTCAAAACACATTGATATTCAATGCTATTTTCAATACGGGGGGGTATTTTGTTTCTGACCATGTTCATCCCTTTATGACCACCATGTACCCATCCTCTGATGTCTACTTCCAGCAGGATAATGCACCATGTCACAAAGCTCATATCATTTCAAATTGGTTTCTTGAACATGACAATGTACTAAAATCACAGTCACCAGATCTCAACCCAATAGAGCATCTTTGGGATGTAATGAAACAGGAGCTTTGTGCCCTGGATGTGCATCCCACAAATCTCCATCAACTGCAAGATGCTATCCTATCAATATGGGCCAACATTTCTAAAGAATGCTTTCAGCACCTTGTTGTATCAATGTGACGTTGAATTAAGGCAGTTCTTAAGGCGAAAGGGGGTCAAACACAGCATTAGTATGGTGTTCCTAATAATCCTTTAGGTGACTTTATACTTTCTATAATTTCAAGCTAATCATTGCACACTGAGATATGGGTATTCATGTGTTCACACTGTCTGGTGGCCTTTTTGAAAGCTATCTAAAAACTTACCAGAAGAGTAGCCCCTTAAATGTGCATTTTATTTAGATTTTAAAGCCTTTATTTTTGATAAATATAACTTCTTACTATAAAATTAAGATTATTAGAGTTTTCCATATTATAACCTGGATGTAGGAAATAATTATAGTAAGATCCAAAAGATAGTTTTAGCAACATAACACAGGTGCGACAACATTATTGGCTTATTAACTGTATAAGATTGTGTGCTACACTATTATTTTACTTCACAGGCATCACTGGCTTGTACTTTTAAGTCCATTATATCATACATTTACAGTTTATTGATTTTCTGTGGTTTAACACTTCTATAATTTTTTTAAAGATTTCATATGATTGTAGTGTGATCTTAAAGGGTGCACTATTATGAAAAAAGTGACATCAGTGTCATCAACAAGAAAAAGTTTAATTTCATAGATATTTTTTATAATAGCTGTTCATATTAAAATGTCTGAATTAATACATGACAAAGTTTATTATATAGCAAAAATGTACTTTTAAATGTATAAATGTAATATTTATTAATTGAAAAATAGTTACGTTTTTTTAAGCTCATCCACATTGAATGCCAATGTAAATACTTTATAAACAGACTTTAACTGTTAATTGTCACTTCAAGTTAATCTTTATAAAAGTTATTCTTTAAAAACATTATTTAAAATAAACTAGAATTTTCCCAAAAAACAGGGAAGCAGTGGTGTGCTTAAAGGTTACAAACATGTACCCATTAAGCACAGCCAGACTTTTTGCATTTAATTAGGTATATCTTAATTTAAATGCTTTGTCATTTTCATTGTCAAATATTATTGTGTAAGAGATTTTTTTTATTTACCCTGTGCACTAAAACGTCTCAATGTAGATTTTGGTGAGCTTAATATGTACATTTACCCTATATTAAATACAGAAAGCAAGCAAAGATCGCTACCATTTTAATCACTGAAGCTGTCGATTACTTTAATTGAACGTGAGGTACACAGTTGCACTCAAACTTCTCGTATAATCAATGAAGATTTTTACATTGTGCAATAAATCTCTCACATTATTTATACTTTGTTGGTTACAATGAAAGAAATTGCGAGCATGCAGAATGCGTGCTTGAGTGGAAACTGTCATTTGGAGTGGTAATGAACAGATTCTGACTAATCTGATTGGCCATTGCTTTCACATAGATATGTCTGTGATTGGTTACATCTCAACGCTGCAAAAACACATTTTAAAACAACCGGCTATCAGTGGGTACCGGTACTGCCGAGTGGAAGGTATCCTCACATTAAATGAACAAATTAGTCTTTGGCAGAACATTTGGCTTAATATTTTCAATTCAGGTGAAAACCCTGTTTAAAAACTTAATTCAGAATCGCTAAGTATTTACCATTTAAATGTGATTTTTTTCTAAAAATTATAATCATAAGTGGTCTCAATATGCATGTTAATGACAAGGATGTCTCTTGACTAACCAGTTGTGATTATCTACACCTGAGTAATCACCTGAGATAGATGTCAGGACAATAGTGTCAATGGCCACATTTACACCTGTGGTATTAGGTCAGATTTCATGCAAACTGCCCGTTACTTTTTCTTTGTCTGAACTTTGCTCACAATTACACTCCTGTCTGGTGTGAGACTGAATAATCATTATTCTTTTGTCTCAATTATTGACCTATTTACACCTGTAAATTTGAAACCCATCACTCCACTCAGCATCTATTTATATATTTGACTTGGTTTGAATTTCTGTTTTTTATTCTTTTTAACTATAATTAGAGTTCCTGACTGGTACACTAACTGTAAAGGCTATATTTAACTTGGCATACATGACAAATGATCATACTACAGAGGTTACTTAAACTGTGCTGAACCAAGCTCAAGTGGAAATATAACAGGAACTGTTCCTTCGAACCTTTAGACCATGATGGTGGAAAAGTGGCCACTGAGTCCAAAAACGTATTAGTTTTATGATCTTGTTTGGTTTTCTTCGTAGATTGAGGCTGAAAATACAGTGTTTATTACAGTCTTTTGCATTGTATAGAATGCATTATAAACCATATGGAGTGGTGATAAACCGATTCTGACTACTTGACTATTGCCTAAATGTTCCGTTGGTCAAATGTTACTAGCTTTACAACTGGCATAATACAATATAAAAAAATTGCACTAAATAGTTGCATAATAAATTATAAAAACAAACACAAATTTATAATATAAATCTGTGGTCAAATGTGATGCATAACTATATATAACCCTGAATATATATTTCAGGGTTTCTGTGCGTCCTTTAAAGTCTTAATTCAGTTTGATTGAATGTAAGGCCATAAACATATTACAGGGTATATCAAGTCTTAAATTTAGGGACAGAGAAACTGGAATCGCAATATAGCCTAATGTGATTATTTTTTATTATTTTATTTTTTAATTTAAAAGGGCTATGATTTAAATAAGTATGAGCACATTACATTCAAAGGAAGAATGTTTTACAGGGTCAGTTTCAGAGGACTTCACAATCAAGGAATACCACACATTTATGCCAATTGAATGCATATAATATTATTTTTACTTTAGGGTGTTTATTGTAGTGAAGTTGGTTTTTATCTCCCATTATTTTGAATAAGCAACTGGGAGTAATAAAGCATATGCATTTCAAATTAAGAGTCCCAGTGTAAAGGCATTATGCATAAAATCTGGTATTCGTATTTTGGTTGCACAATAAACTAAAGCTGGCTTTTAATTTAATCTAAACTTCTGCAGCTTTTCTCTGGCCTGCCCAAGCCTGCAGTCTCCCTCTCATTTACTGAAGCTTTCGTGCCTAGATCGCCCCCCGGTGACCGTTCCCAGTATAGCCGCCCCTCTGTGTTTCCTAGTGGACGAGAGGCAAACTAAATAATAAAATTACACTTCAAAAATGTTTCCCCAAAGTTAGTTTATGTCACTGAAGGCAGTTATCATCACAATGATTTCATTTCAGGTGTTCGTTTTAAAAATAAGTTTACTTTGAGTTAGTTATTTGATGCTATAAAAACGGGGGGTGTGACGTCATGATTGACAGCTGAGACTGACGGCTTCTCTGAGTGAAGTTGTCACTGAGGCACTAACGGACTTTTTTCAAAATTTTTGGGTGCAGATTAGAGCTTTAGCTTTAATTTCTACATTTCCATAACTGTTTATTTCACACCAACATTATTAATTGTTCTGCATATGCAAGAGTGTGGGCGGGCTTTTGATATCGCGGCTGTACTTCCTGCTCTACTTCCTGCGCTCTACTGCGCAACTCCGGTCCCGAAATCGCTACTGCGCAGACTCAGTCCCAAGATGTCCGCGCCGTGCAAGGGCGCCTGAAAGCTTCAAATCTGCCAAGCGGAAACGGATGATGTCGAGTCGTCCATATTTTTTTACGGTCTATGGGCCTGCCCTGTCACAAGCGTAAATCACTGAATAAAACGCCTTGTGTATTTTAAACTTTAGTTGAATGAGCCCCACCCTGTTTAAATAAAAGAACTTCATTGAGGTGATTTGATCTTAATCAACTGAATTTTACTTGCACAGGTCTTAAAAAAGGTCTTAACGTCATGATTTTTTTATGCTGCAGAAACCCTGATTTTTAAAACGGTACAATATGCAGTGAATGTAAACAAAATCATTGCTCTAGTCATCATTAAAATATCTTTATTCAAACACGTGATCTAATTCCTAAATGACAGCGATTCCGTTTCACATCGCAAGCATCAGTGGAGTCAATTCATTTTAAAGATTTATTTACAATTCATCCAATAAAGAAACAAGTCAATGAGACATTGGGTCTCATTCACTAATAATGGCGTGGATTAATTCGTATTTCTATGCACAGGAGAACTTCTCAAGAAAAATCTCTGCCTGATTCGCAAAACATTCAACCCACACATCTCCATATAAGGGCTTTCCGCACATGCTTTCCTTCTTCAAATTTGCCACGGTTCACAGATGGGCTCTCGCCCTGATCCTTGAGCAGTGCCAAGTGTGCCATTCTCACCAGTTATTACAATACACAGCTTTTATACAGACCCAGATTACAGAGCTCTCATTAGCAGCCAGCTGTACATATGCATACATCTGCGATTATTCAGAGAAACCTCACAGCTGAAGCTATAATGCAGCTTTTCTTAATCTTTAACTGTATACGATTTAATGCATTTAAGAGGAAATTAAGTTGTATTGTTTAATTATTCATTATATAATTTCATATATGGATTATATAATACAATTAATGCAATATACTTTATTGTAATTAAAGTCTTGTTAGTCTTTTCAGAACCTTTAGGT
The DNA here is from genome assembly GCF_024679245.1 of Pseudorasbora parva. Classification (NCBI taxonomy): domain Eukaryota; kingdom Metazoa; phylum Chordata; class Actinopteri; order Cypriniformes; family Gobionidae; genus Pseudorasbora; species Pseudorasbora parva. The sequence goes on from NC_090177.1 coordinate 13,639,662, forward strand.
TGCGTGTTATTTTGTTTTGTTTCCTCTTAAGACTCGTGGGAGAATCGCAATCTCCATTTTACACAAAAAAATGCAATTCTCAATTTATCCAATCATGAAGTCTTTACTTCTAGATGTCTTTATAATTAGAACTGGAGCTAATTCAGTGCAGGGTGATCTATAACTTTGTGCAATTGTCCACTTAAATTTCACTGATGTCCCACCACAGGAAGGACTCTGATGAGGCAGACCTTGTGCTTGCAAAGGAAGCCAATCACAAGTGCCCACAGATCGTCATTGCCTTCTACGAGGAGCGTCTGACCTGGCACGAAGACGGCGACAAGAAGGAAAAGAGTGCCACGGCTGTTTAAATGGCATAAGGGGGAGGAAAGACAGAGTCCTCCAAACCTTGTGCCCGTTGTCGCACCGGTGACACTCTCATAGCCAACTTTTAACGGACCATTTAGAAAAGAAACAGCCAGCGAGTAATGGAGGTTACTGCCCAACATGACAACCTCTGTGTACCCTTCATGAAACAGCATCACTCACCAGACAAACCGAAAGGCCATGGCGAACTGTGGCAGCAGCAGAGAGCGGTGGAATGTGATCTTTTTTCTCTTACTCTCTCTGATCTTCCTTCCTTTTTGTCATTATTTGTGTATTTGTGCCCCTACAACTATGTTCTTATGATGTGTTGTGTGCTAGTGTAGATGTAAAACGATGAAATCCCGTACATGCCAACCTTTTAAATTTATTCTCAGTTGATTTCGTAGTATTGCTGACATGACTGAAAAAAATCAGTTGAGGTTCAGCGTTCATCTATAACGCTGGATAGAGGGTTTTTCCAATCAGGTAGAATTAAATTTGCTGTATCAATTTTTAACTATAATAATGACCCATGTGGACTAAAATCCTGTGATTTAATCAATTTTTTATTTTATTTTGTCTTCTAATTGTGAGTAAAACCACATAACAGAACTTTACTTCATGATTACTTGCCCAGATTAAAATTAGGACAATTAGTTATTGGCATCCTTTTTTTTTTACTTGCTCCCTCTAACATCTTTGTAAAAATTATACAACTCTTCTAGTGTCAAAATTGGCTCTTTTTAACCATCCTTAATCTTTAAACTTGTCACTCTTGCTTGTAGGAGGGCAGACAATCATCATCATGTGAGTGTGAAATGGGACATTTTTATCTGTTTCCACACTTTTTCCTTGATTATTAATTTCTCTCTGCAAGTCTAACCGATATACTCCCTCTTGTGGCTGATTTTGGTGAACACATTCCCCGTTTGACCTCATGAACTGTCCTCTTTCACGTGGTAGTTTAAGCATATCTCGGTTCTTATTAAATTTTTTTAACCTAGAGTTGACTCAATAAAATGGTGTTCATCAAGGTCACGTGACTACACTGGACTTTGTGCTCTGTAGTGCTTTTTTGTGTTCTTTTAAAGAGCCATTGAACAAAGCTACTTACATTGACAGATCATTTACAACAGGAAAAGTATTTTATTTTACATGTACTGACACAGTCCACTGACATTAGAATGGTGGAAAAGGTTTAGTTTGAGATGGAACTGTTTGTAATGGGGTGAAAAGGCTCTAAAATTTAAACAGTTGAACGTGTAATTACTTTTTTTTGGGTATGGTTTTTGTTGTATTGCAAAATAACCATCCTTGCCATGATCATTTCCACAGGTGATTCAGTTCTAGCAGTTGTTTTTAAAATGTGCAACAATAATGTTTTTTGCTATGTTATGTGCACAGCCTTTTTTTTTTTTTTTTTTTGAATGTCCTGTATCAAATTGTAGTAAATCTAGTTTTCAACACTAACAGTTGAACGTTTTTGGAAACCCTAAGCCCTGGCTTTTTGACTCAAGTCATACTAAATAAATTTCATTGTAGTGCTGAGATTATTCAAGTTTTACTACATGCTATATTTGTGGGAAAACCCAATTTGAAACCAATGAGATGTGCAAAATCTCATTCAGTCATTGCAGTGTAGTAATGCGTTTGACCTGAAAAGCAGTGTTGATGTACACCAGCAGATGTCATAATGGAGCAACTCATGCTGTTGTTTCTTGTACAATAAGAGTTGCACAGGAATTCTAGTAATAAAATCACTGAAAAAGTAATAATAGCACGTTAAAATCTAGAAGAGTAAGGATTCTCTAATCAAATATTTCGCAATCTGAAATATTTAGCTTATAAATTCATTCTAATTGTATATCATTCATACAGAAAAAAACTAACCTTTTTACCTTTAGGAGTACACCAGCTTGTCGCTGGGGGAAGTACTCTTAAAAGGACATTTTTGTACCTATTTTACTCCTAAAGGTGCATAATAATACCTTAAGGTAAATTTTGTACCCTCAGGTACTAATATGCACCTTTTAGTAGTAAAAAAGGTACACATGTTGTCTGTGTTCATATTACATTGTGTTAATTGATATTTGAGAGCTCATGTGTCTGCTTTTATCTATTTTGACCTAGTTTAATGCCAATTCCCCGTGCAGAACATTTACATGAATGTCTTGAACAAAAAATGTCCCCCCATAACTCAATTTCACAGATATTCAATCTCACAGGCATATCTTTGAGATGACAGTATGGTGTTGCACAGGCAGCCCTGCAGATCCCTCTCTCCCTCTCTCTCTCACTCACTCTCTCGGAATCTTCCTTTTGTATCCCGTCTGAGGCATTTGGACCATTGTGAATGTGACTTGTAGCTCCTTCATGGCCTCAGCTCCACATAGTCCAGGGTTGAGGAGAGGTGGCGTCTAAGCCGGAACTCCTCCCTTTAATACCGCTTTCTCGACTACCTCAGTGGCAGTGGAATTTTCCAAAGGGGAAAAGGGGGAAGCGGTTCGACTCTGAAATGGAATGCAGAGGTCACTAGTAAATTTTCAGCCCCGGGGAGCAGAAGTCTCAGCAGATAGCTGAGAGGCTGCATTTATGCTTTATGGAACGCTGGAGAGCTGTCACACTCGCTCTGCTCCACCAGGACTCAAGGAAAATATGTGAAGCCACATTTGAAATCAGACAAAAACACACCTAAGCCCATTTGCACCAAGGACGATACCTATAACGATAACCACACCAACGCACAACAAAATTATGTTATTTCCAAGCGCGCGCTGCAGTTCTGTCACCCGCTGCTTTAAATGCTCGAGCTCTTCAGCGTTCATCGGTGTCGTTATCATTATACTTGGGATGTGGACTCACTCTGATATTCTTAATTCTAGAATAAAATACTGTTAAAATAATTTAGAACATTTTGTGAGTGAGATTAAATGGAAAGTTCACCAGGAACATTCTATACCCTCGTTAAAATAAAGGTTCCTATGACAAATATATTTTGGAAGGAAGAAAGTCAGTCAGTCATACAGGACCTTGCAACAAAATATATATTTTTTGAACTATGCCATTAAAATCATAATCCCTATGGTAAAACCCACAATGTTGAACTACGTGCAAGACGTTGGGGTTTGCCTTTCCTCCAATAAGCAGAGGGCACGCTTTGAATTTGTTTGCTGAAGCAAAAAAGTCTGCAAGCAGCTAATAGAGTCTGTGTGCAAGATTTCTGGGATGCATGTGGTCCGATGGGTTTTTGCTGCACATAAGCTCAAATAGATGGCTGTCAAGGGGACCACTGAACAGCTGTGGGCGAGGGCAGGAGTTTGGGAGGGGAAGACTGCAGCAGTGTGTTCGATCCACACTGCACCACCATCCAAACCGCCTAAACGCACACACAAAGTGCACTCGAGCGCTAGGCTACTGCTTTCGCTTGGATCGGCGAGCAGAGTCCTGTATAGGCCTCAGAAGTACGATATGAGGCGTTTTTCGAATCCCTAAAAAACCTAAACGCACACAAAAGCGCCATTCCGCCATGATTCTTCTAAATTGTAGTGCAGTTTTACGTGCGGCGTCGTTAAGAACGCAAGGTCACGCCATTAGCCGTGACCTTTGGAGACACTCATCGTCCCTCTATTGGGTTGTTGTTCGAGCCGTGCATCGGGATGGCGGCGCAGCAACGCTCTTTGGGCCTCGAGAGCTGCGCTTCAAGCGCAGCAAAGCTTCGAGAAACAAAGCCCAAGCTCTCCCCAGCAGCCCCCACCGTGGAGCGAGCAGTCTGCTGTTACGTCCAGTCCTCCTCCACCCCCATCTCTTCCCCTAGCAGGGGGAGTGAGAGAATTATGGCCGCCATAAAAGGCAGATAATGCATTGTTAACTAATTCTGTCTGCTCAGAGCTGATGTATCCACTGCTCTAAATCTCCATGCCTCCAATAAAATGCAAATGCTAATGCTCGCCCTCCACGAGCTGATATCATTTTTAACAGGCCGGAGGTAAAAGCTGAGATAGGGTGGGGCAGGGGACGACATAGACAGCGTGAGGTTTGCTATCTGGCAGGAGGAAGAAGATACAGCGTGGCGAGAAAGCCTATTAGAGCTGCATTTAATAGCAAAGCTCTCAATGAACGGCCGATTCTGGTGCTGCTGTAGCTTTTGGAGGCAGGGAGCTGAATGAGCACAGAGTAAATGTCAGTGTGTATTGCTCTGTCAACTGATTCATGGGCTTTTTTAAATTAGCTTTGAGCAAATCATTACATTACTTTGTATGTATTATTTACAGCGCACTGCACGACGAGTTTCGGTATTGAAATATTACATCCCTTAAGGACATTCTAATTATAAAAATCTGGGCATCTAAATCATAAATATTCATTTTAATACTTTCATTAAGATTTTTTGGCTGTGATCTGGTTGCGACCAATATTTGATGTTATAAATGGCATTATATTAACTAATATATATATATATATAAATATAAAGTAAATCATGTTTACAGTCTTGCAGTTCGATTTCTTTGCGATTTTGTTCTGTAATTAACAAAGAAGATCCCTGTACTTGTTTCTGTGTTGCTCTGTAACCTACTGGGACTTCTAAATATTGATTCAGTTCTATAGGCCTACTTCAATTACAAAATGGCAGTTTTCTGTCATTTGTTAATGACGGCTGATTTGTGTCCATTCTACGCTTGCCGTGTTCTGTAATTACACTGTAAATTTATTTTCACTGGGGACATTCAAGATGAGAGAGAAAGAATAAAAGAGATAATGTCGAGCCATATTAGCTGAAAATGTTTATTTCAAGCTTTTAAACTGCGTTGAATTATTCTTATACTGGAATTAAACCGGCCCTGAAATTACACATCCACATTTATATATTTATTTAAATGATTTATGTAACGCTCATCTTCAAATGTCTTGCGGCTGACCTCCTCTAGCATAAAAGTCGACCACTCTGCTGATATAGCCTCATCATAGTAGGCCAAATTCACTTTGAAATGTAGGTTTCAATTGCTTTTCGCTTAGTAGTATTGCCCTGGTTTTCTCTGATGTCTGTTATTTAATGCTTATAAGCCTAAACTGATCACAGTGCAGTTGGAACTAACGGCACAGTTAATCTCAGTAACCGTCTCGGTTCTGGTCTGAAATTACACACTTGTGTGTATTCATCGTGTTGGAGGGAAGCAATTAAACACCTTTGAGTTGGCACGCTGCTATCTGAATCAAATCTGAGCATGTAGATCAGTATAACTATACAAGAAATCTAAATTCATTAACATTTTGATTAAAAAACAATATATTTTTTTATACTAGCAATCAAAAGTTTGATTTAGATGAATTTAGATTTTTTAAAAAATGTTTTTGAAGTGTCTTATACTCACCAAGGCTGAGTTTAATGAATTCAAGCATGGTACCGTGATAGGTTGCCACTATTGCAATAAGTCCATTCATGAAATTTCCTCATTACTAAATATTCTATGGTCAACTCTCAGTGGTATTATAACAAAGTGGAAGCAATTGGGCAACAGCAACTCAGAGTAAACAGGAATCTCCTGCTCCCAAAGATTTATTTAAAAAAGACAATGTTTTGACCCAAGGGGTCGTCGTCAGGCAAACAACAAGCACAAAAAGCTTTAAATCAGTGTGAAACATCACACCTGACCACATTAGAGAACTAATTACCCAATCATCCAATGTCAAAAGCAATGGCAGTGTGCAGATTCCTGTTTAATGGTTCATTTAATCTAGCACCTGCAAAAAGTTTTTGGGATGTGCGCACAGTTGTTCTTTGAACAACAGCAACTCAGCCATGTGGTACGCCAAGTAAAATCATAAAGCGGGGTCAGCGCATGCTGAGGCGCACAGTGTGCGCAGAAGTCGCCAACTTTCTGAAAACGTTGAAAGAGCTAAAGACCTCCAAAATTCATGTGGCCTTCAGATTAGCACAGTGTATAGAGAGCTTCATGGAGCAGCTAACCAACAACCTAAAGTGCAATGAAAAGCGTTGAATACAGTGTTGTAAAGCACGCCGCCACTGGACTCTAGAGCAGTGGAGAAGTGTTCTCTGGAGCGACCAATCACAGATGGCCCCTTCCTGTTCCACCATGACTGCGCACCAGTGCGCAAAGCTTCGGTCCATAAAGACACGGATGAGCGAGTTTGGTGTGGAGGAACTTGACTGGCATAAACACAACCCTAAACCTTGTGGAAAGCCTTTTCAGAAGAGTTGAAGCTGTTATAGCTGCAAAGGGTGGGCCAACTTCTACCCCTTAACCCTACGGATTAAGAACGGTTGTCCTTAAAGTTCATGTGCATGTAAAGGCAGGCGTCCCTAAACTTTTGGCAACATAGTGTATTTTTGATCAAACGCAGTATTGGTGAGCATAAGACACTTCTTTCAAAAGCAAAGCAAAAACAATTTTTTGTTGTTGAATATATTAGTGCTTATTCATTCTGTGTGCCTTCTTCACTTGAGAGGAAACTTCACAGATTTAAAGGGCAGACTAAAGTGCCCACTTGCTGGCCTCTCCAAAATCCCATCATGCCCCTGGGCTAGGAAGACCACGTTGCATTCCTTGGGTTGTTTTTGGTCAGCATGTGTCCTAAAAATTTATGATGGCGACTTATTGGCGCCTATTTTGCTTTAAAAGTCTTCTTGAGTTTCCTGGCTGAGCTGATGTGTGGAGAGTGCTAATCCACTCATATTCAGGACAGACACGTTCAGACACTGGCCCGCGGCCACTCATTTTAACTGACAGCGCGCTGTTCGGCACCGACTGGAGTACAGGCGTCGTGACATGGCACAATGGAGCCTCTAGAGTTACGGCATCCCCGGAGGACCCTGTGTTATCTGGCTACGTTTGAAAACAGAGGGCTCTGTGATCTAACAGCGAGCACGGCCCAGCCATGTGCAGGACGACACAGCTGGGGCTGCGGGCACATCTGTCCGATGGTAAAGCCGGCTCATCACATGCATCTCAATCGTAAAGTGTCAGAGGATGACTGATAGGACTTTCAAGAGAGAGCTGACCTTTGAGACAGGGATTCCTCTATTGAATCTTTGTGAAATCCCCTGGCTTTCATGCAGGACCGGCATTCATGCACTGAAATTCAAAATAATTTCATAAACAACATGATCTGGTTTAATGCATAAATCTGACGGAGGAATTTAGAGTTCAAAAAATGTAAAAAACTAAATTATCCAATTTGGCCTTAGATTAGTCCTATTGGGATGTTATTTAATGAATATCATATGATTTAATATGGAAAGTGTACAGTATACATATAATTTCTGAAAGATCGTGTGACACTGAAGACTGGAGTAATGATGCTAAAAATTCAGCTTTGATCACAGGAATAAATTATATCTTAAGATATCCTGAATTAAAAAAACGCTTATTATAAATTGTAATATTATTTCACAACATTACTGTTTTTGAAATCAAATAAATGCAGCCTTGGTGAGAGACTATAGTATTTAATAGTAAAAATATATTATTACAATTTAAAAATATTTTAAATGTTCTTATAATATATACATATTTTGCTTTGTAAAAATAAATTAGGTGTTAAAAGGGACAATCGTATACTCAACTGTAGTATATACAAACAAACCCATTCTGAACGGTTTTAAAAATAGAAGAAAAAAAACATGTCTTTCCCATTTGTTCTGCAATACAACCAAAACGGCCTAGCAGAAATCTAGGAATTATGAGAGGATTGAGCAAATGGTCTCTCCACCAGACGACATCTCTGTCTGGCTCTTCCTCAAATCACACTTTTACTCCCCATCCTGTCTGTCTTGACAGCTAGAGCTTTTCCACTAAGGATTTATCTTCCACAAAGGTTTCTATTTGTTTGTTGGGAGCACTGCTGGTTCTTCGAATTGTTGTGAACCAGTTCAACATGCTGCATTTGATTAGCAATCCTTAGAAGACTGTGAGGAAAAACAGTGCATAAAAATTTGTGTTGCATGTTTCCACTCCTGACCTCTCGAGTTCAGCCTGTCCGCACCTGGTTTCCTTTAGCCTTCTATAGAGACACTCACATAACACTCACATCATATGGAGAGGAAACAGCATCCAAATGTTTAACAAACACATGGAGAAAGAAACATAGGCAGAATGGAATCAGTTCCTCTGATCATTATACTGTCTGTAACATTGACATGCACTGTCTGTTTAGCTTCTCACGGAAAGTAAAATGTCTTTGTTAGTTATAGAGCCATGGCGTATGTGAGAAAAAACTACTTAATTACAAACTGCATTTATAAGCTCAGTGGGTTTGACTAAATTAGGTATTTTTGTATTCATTTTGTATTGACAATAAAAAGTGTTTGCTGCACAAACATTGAGTCTTATCATAAACAACCCCAAACCCCAAAAGATGCTTTTTAATGGGATGCCAAACTAGGTGAAAATGCGTGGCAGATGTGTTACCTTGGCAACATCAAGGTCACCAGAAGCTTGTATTTCCTGTTATGCCCAGTGGAGAGCAGATGGGTGGCAGGAAACTACAGTGGCACTGCTGGGTTCACTTACTGCTTCCGAAACCTCCTGCTGTTTTGGGTTCCTCATCATAAATCCAGGTAAGGAGGGACACTTGAGTCCTTATGTGCAGGGACAAGGCAGGCCTATATTATATTTTGTCTTTTAGAGAGAAATAACCAGAAAGTTGAAGGATTTTGCGCTCCAAACAAAATTATATTTTGTCCAAAAGTATAAAGCTACACTATGGAATTTTCCGTCCGCTAGAGGGCGCCTATTCAAAACAAAGGAGTCACAGTCAGTGGAAAATACCGTAATCGGACTCCGAAATCATGTTCATGGATGTTATTATTAACGTTATTGTAGTATGAAGCAGAGCAGTACCTTGAGGGAGCTGAACAAGGCCGCTGGAGCGATTGTTGCCGAACACACGGCTCGCGAGAGGTGGGACATTTATTATGACGAGACACTTTTGCCGGCCCCATTTCCGCGTTTCCTGTTATGAGTAGGAGGTAACACAGCTCTGTTTATCCTATTCAGGCACATATTTAAGTGTGATTAAAATTATTTTACTCATGTGATTTTAAATGTGCGTTCGCTTAGTGGCTGCTGTGACACTTGTTGCACACTGCTAAGAGTAAGCGTTTCTGAGGGTAACGCTAACAGATATGACGCATTTGACAGGTGACTCCCTCAGACGTCCAGGTTCCTTGGTTAAAACTTTTACAACAGTAAAATGCATAATACTTATCATAGTAGGCAATACTTTAAGGTGTGTGTCTTTACAGACAATGAACTTACCCTGAAAAAATATTGTATGCACACACATTTGCTAGGACTCGTTTGGATCGATTCTTTTTACGGATTTTACGATTTTGGATCGACATTACAATGCCATAGCCTATACTTTAAGGTGTGTGTCTTTACAGACAATAAACTTACCATGAAATAAATATTGTATGCACGCACATTTTAACAAATGCCATTAGGACTCGTTTGGATCGACTCGTTTGAGTAAATTATTATATGACTTATTGTCGCCACCTAATGGCGTTGTAGCATAAAGACAGAACCACTGAACGAATCAGTAAACGAAAAATAAATAAATAATAATTGTATCGATTAGATTAAAAAAGTCGAGTCACTGAAACGAATCCACTAGTTGTCACCTGATGATGTGATTCAACATGGCGCTTTCGTGAGGAAGAATCCGCCCATATAGTATAAAACCAGCTTTAGTTTGAGTCTCTGTGGCTTAAAGGGTAACTAAACCCTAGAACAACTTTTTTTAGTTAATGATCTGCAAGAATGGAGCTTTATTATTATTGTTCATTGAGTCGAGTAAATGTTTTGACAGTTGGGTTTAAAGTGTTTAAATTCTATAATATATGGTATAAAAACGTCTTAGTGCTGCCCTCTTAAGGTTGAACGGTGGCTATTGCAGTTGAATTTTCCTATTGGACGTTATGGTACTTCGTTACGTAGGTTTGTACTTCCAACGGCTCACTATCCACGCCCCTGGCACGAGCTCACCACGCCCTGAGAAATGTTTTCCGTGATCACATGATGAGAACGGCTTCAGTCCAGTATGAGCGCTCATGTTAAATGAAGTAGAAACATTATGAATGAAACTTTCTCTTCACTTGCTTTCAACATCCTAATTAAGAAAATACAGATATATAATGCAGTTGTAAGTACATGTTAAGCTTTTCTTCTGATAGTTTTGCCACCTGTCATGTCTACAGATAATTTTCATACCTCAGACGCTTTCAGACAAACCCTGACACGCAAATGGTTGCCGTGGTAACGAACAACAAATCCGTAACGTGCTAGACTGCGGGCGTATGTAGTCTAACTTTTATTTAATGCATGAGGAATATTTAATATGAGGAAATCTGTTGTAATAGGCTATTAGGTTTGAACTTATTGGTCCTGTGATTTTTTTTTTAGTGGCATTCAGTATAAGGATATGGCTGTTCAGTGTTCATAGATTAGTTAGTGATCTCATTCTCTCTTGCGCTGCTGCTTCGCTAGCATGAATGAATGAATGAAAGCATCGTATGCATCGGGAGTTAAAGCAGTTTGAGCCAACAAACTCTGTGTCTACAGACATTTCACCCTCCTCCACTTCAGGTGAAGGTGGTGGAGAGAAGTCCTCTACTTTAGATGACCGCTCTGTTGCAAAACTACTGTCCTCACTCCAGTCACTATCAATCTTTGCGAGTCTGACAGCTGTCAAACAAGTTGTCACTACGGGTCTCAGGTGCACGCCCCCCGCTCAGCGCCGCCCTCGTCTCGTCCCCTCTGTCTCCGCTGGGCTCTGCCCACTTTTGCAGCATTTTTCAAATATTGCCAGAGGGCGGAGTTAGGCTGTGAACAGGGGTTTAGTTACCCTTTAATGTGAGTGAGGTTTTAGTATTTTAAACATATCTTAAACGTGCTGTATGGTTGGGGATGTTAAAATATTTCTAATTATATGCATTAGATAAACAAATATCAAACCAATTTTGCCATTCGTTTATCTGTTCCCAAGATAGGCCTAATTTAGAGCTGTTAAGTCCGCTCGCCTTTGGTTTGCATAAGTTTCCAACAGTTGAAAAAGTTTTCAAACTTTTTGTTCCCCAAAATAAAATGATCCTTTTTCTAAAATATGATATTATTATGTTATATATTTATTTACATGTAGGCCTTTAAATACCCACTTCTACAGTGTAAGGACAACAGGAGGATCATTTAAAACTAATTGTTTTAACAATCAGCGTTATTGTCACTATTAATTATACTCAAGTCAAAAGATATAAAGGAGAACACGGTTTCTGTCTGAAACAGAAGTTTAAAACGTTTACTTTCTTTTTCATTAAGTAAACGCCGGCTGTCAGTAGCCTATATGTCTTTATGGCAATTTTCTAAAGAGACACTGCTTTATGATGAACAGACTACATTGATCAATGTACAATGCACCAGTAATGGTAACCGGAAGCTCAAGCATGTTTGCTTGTCATGCAAGAACCAATGAGATTAATTTCTCGTGTTACAGTAAGCTCAAACGAGTGTGCAAAGTTGGGTGTATCAAATGTCAGCCCAATCAGCAGCAACATGTACGATTGGGAGGTTCTCTTTTATTCTGGACAGCAACGGCAGTGACTGTAACATTGAGCGTAGTTTGCAGTATTAAAATTCTTCAAAAATAACAAAAAGAATGGACTTTTCAGCTGCCATAGTTGCAAATCTTGCACCATCAGAACATGGTGTTCAACGCACCACCATTTCCATTCATTTTAGTGTTACAAAGCATGTTTAAGCTTCCTCAAGAATCAATGAGGTTCATTCTTGTGTTATCCAGCACGTTTGAGCTTCCTCAAGAACCAATAAGGTTCATTCTTGTGTTATCCAGCACGTTTGAGCTTCCTCAAGAACCAATAAGGTTCATTCTTGTGTTATCCAGCACGTTTGAGCTTCCTCAAGAACCAATAAGGTTCATTCTTGTGTTATCCAGCACGTTTGAGCTTCCTCAAGAACCAATAAGGTTCATTCTTGTGTTATCCAGCACGTTTGAGCTTCCTCAAGAACCAATAAGGTTCATTCTTGTGTTATTATCCAGCACGTTTGAGCTTCCTCAAGAACCAACGAGGTTCATTCTTGTGTTATTATCCAGCACGTTTGAGCTTCCTCAAGAACCAACGAGGTTCATTCTTGTGTTATTATCCAGCACGTTTGAGCTTCCTCGTGAACCATTGAGTGTTGTTCCCACACATCAAAGCATGTGCGGTTGATATATCTTTGCTGATCAAAGTTTATGTGAATAGGGGCCTAAATTTGTTCATCATATAAAGCAATCAAATCTCTTCAGGAAGTTTCACAATCTCTTAATGGACCTTTTGAAGCGTCATAGGGGTAGTTACGTAGCTGGTAATGGAGGGACAGAAAACGCTAATTAGAAATATATATGTTTGTGTTTCTAGATGAACAGGAAGTCTTACGGGTTTGGGACGACATCAGGGTGAGTACAATGATGACACAATTTTCATTTTTGGTTGAACTAATCCCTTTAATCATGATTAGTCATGATGTTTATGTGTGCATTAAGTGCTTAAACATGTGGTTTTTGTTACATTTGAAATATCAGTCGTTGCTTCCCTTCTTGGTTCCTGGTGTGTCTACTGCCCTCTGGCCTTCTGAGCAGGACTTGCATTCAAAATAATGTAGTGTTCACAATCAGATTAAACTTGTAGAAGAGTGGTTTCAACAAACTGTTAAAATGTTATGTGAAATACTAGTAAGTTTTTTTCTCTGGCAGTGTGACTGGAGCGCTGACAAACGTCTGTTACTATATATCAGAGTTATATCAGAGTTGGCACCGGTGGGACAGAGGCCAAACGGCGCTCTATACAGAGTTATGAGCTTGTGAATGAAGACAGATTGGGTACTTAAGGGCATGTTCACTCCTGTAAATAGCCACAGTGGATGTAATGTGCCCCTATTTTCATTTGATGTTAGTAATTCTGGCATCTATTCAACGTTTATTCACAATAACTTGAGTATTTATTTGAATCTTTAATGTAAGTAAAACAATCATAGACGTATCATTTAGCCTAATACTGTGACAATCATATTTATTAAATGTATGAGAATCATAATTTATTAAATAGAATTTCTAAAAGTTAAAATGTTATTTTAACCATGGGATTACCTATTTTAACAATAAAAAAATAATAAATAAGGGTTTTTTGTGTCATTAAATAGTATTATACAAAACGTATTATGCTCTTTTCAAATTTTTTTCTTCATTTGTATAGGGCATCTGTGGTTATGTTTCGTTTCAGCTGAAATAAAAATTATTTTGTGCACTAGAGAAATGTATTCTGTGGTGCATGGGAAGATTTGAAAAATGTGTTCAGATCATCCACCTCGAAGGGCAGCAGAGGGCGCTGTTAAGTCTATTTATTTGTGAGAAAACGCGTATCTTGTCCATTTGCCTCAATTTGAGTAATGAAAAAAAAATTAACGTGACCAGCACTGTATCCATGTCGTTTTTCTTGTTTTTAGAATAGTATCAGCAGCTTGTATTCAAATTATTGCCTATAACAGACAGTTCTTACATTACCTTTATTAATATGTAATGGTAACCTTAGTTTCCAATAAAATAGCCTGCTGTTGTGGCTACAAATATTGATTGATTGATTGATTGATTGATTAGATTGATTGATTGATTGATTGGATTTGCTTTAAAAACAAAATTAAAATTGTATTACTAAGGAATTACTGATGTTTTAAATGGTAAATAATTAAGATTTGTTTGGTGAATGTTATTTCATAGGGCTTATTTAATTCCATGCTTCTATAATAGGGAAAAGTGCAAATGTGCCAGAAAACAGAGGATCTATGTGACTCTGGACCACAAAACCAGTCATAAGGGTAATTATTATTTAAAATTTAGATTTATACATCATCTGAAATTTGAATAAATAAGCTTTCTGTAATCTGAGGGTTCAAAAAAGTCTAAATATTGAGAAAATCGCCTTTAAAGTTGTCTAAATGAAGTCCTTAGCGATGCACATTGCTACTAATAATAAATGTTTGATATATTTGCGGTAGGAAATTTACAAAATATCTTCATGGAACATGGTCTTTACTTAAAATTTGAATGATTTTTGGCATAAAAGAAAAATCAATAATTTTGACCCATACAATGTATTTTTGGCTTGGCTTTATTATTATTGCCACAAATATACCTGTGCGACTTATGACTGGTTTTGCAGTCAAGGGTCACATATATCTTGCGTCTGTCTTTTAAGAAATTTCTCTTTAATGACATGCAGTTTTACTGCAGATCATTATTGCTGCATTTTCATTAAAAAATAAATCAAAATCTTAGGCTTTAGTAACCTGCCAGAGCAAACCTGATTATTATTTGTGATGATCAGTTCTTCTGTTGTAGTGTTGTGGTTGAAACGGCCAGCAGAGGGCACTTTTAGATCAGTGTGAAGCGCATCTGAAGCCGATTAAAAAGTGCAAAATTATTATTCCCATTAACCTTGTGAATCCCCCCTTATTTCATGTTGATCTCTTTGAAGGGTAAAATACATAAATGCAAATAGACAAAATTATATAAATCATTTGAATGAAAGAGAATACATTTAAAAAGCCTTTTCCATGCTTAATATAATTTTGTCACCTAGAAGGATAAACGCATATAAACATTTTAATAAATGTGATGCATATCTAAATCAGGTTTATTATAGTTATGTAGAACTAAAACAATAAAATGTTTAAATTAAATACATTAACAAACCTTAAACTTCATCATATAATGAAGGCAAGCCAATTTATGTATTAACTAAAACTGAATAAAAACTAATAAAAATATTTTAAAAGAAAACTAATAAAAATGACAAACACACAGCAAAATTACTAAAACTTTCAAATTAAAATGAAAACAGAAATATAAAAATAAAATTAGTATTGTGGTTTTTATTAATATTTTATTTCAATGTTTCAAGTTTGCAAAAGGTATTTGCTGTTTAGAGTGTGTGTGAACTCCAGGTTTCAAAAGTATAAATTAAAAGATGTCCCTATAATAGTTGGAAAAAAAATAGACATATTCCTCATTCCAGATAAAAGGCGGAGAACATCAAAATGAATTTCAGGAATTATTAATATAAGCTTACCAAGTGTAAAAAAATGAGAGCTTTTTATTTTCTTGAACAAATAATTATTTGACCTTTGTCTGGCTGAAACAATATTCAGTGACATAACCAGTCATTTTAATCTCTTACTTCCATATCTTTTTCCTACTGGCGTGTATGGGATCAAAATGCCATTTCTCTTAAAATTTTCAGAGGCTTAGGTGAGTCTAATAAATCGTGGATTTTGAAGCTGAACAGCGAAGTCATCATTTTCTTTGGCTGTGCGTCTGTGCTTTCAGCACTTGTGTGCTTTCGAATGTCCCGTAGTTTAAAAAACGTCTCTTTCTGTTCCAACCAAGTAGCACTCACCTACTCGCAAAATGTTTCAGGCCACAGGTTTGTTTGCCTTTGTGAGGAAGATGCCGAACATTTCCACCAGAGGTGGGGGGATTGCTTTGTTTGTTGATGCTGGATTGAAGGTCCGCAGTCAGCCAGATGCTCTGTCTGGGAATTATGTGCATTGTCTTGGCATCACGAGATGATGTGTTTAATCAATCTACATGATAACACTGGCAAAGTAGGACTCAATTTGTGATTTTTGAATCCTGTTCAAACCCAAATTTCAGGCCCTGTTTTTGATGGACCCTCTCCAAATGTTCTCACTCTTAACCGGCTGACATCCAGCTGTTACAGATGGTGGACATTCTGGATCGAACTGGACAATATCAGGTCCAAGTCTCTGCTTCTCAGAACTGAGACCCCAGTGATCAGGGCTGTTGTTTTCCTTTGTGCTGCAGAGAGTTTTGCTGTAGACATTCAAGATGGTCTTGTGGTTTGAGATTGCTGGACTCGATCCAGTCATGGTGTTTCTCATCTTCTTCTTTTTTGTGAGTTGGGGGAATAGAGAAAGTGGTTTGTGTAATAATGAAACAAACTGGAACCTAAAAGCCTGGTTTCACAGACAGGGTTTAGATTAAGCCAGAATTAGGCCTTAGTTTGATTAGGGAATTTGAGTGACTTTTATACACGGGCCTTTGAAATAGAAAAAAAACACATTACTTTGTGGATCTTGAGAAAAAAAACAATGGCAGTGCAAGTTTTGTTCAGTTAAAACATCTTAAACATGCATTTTAGTCTGAGACTAGCTTAAGCCTTTCTATTAAGAAATAAACCTTACTAAAATATGTAAAAATGTTACCAGAATTCCAGGTATTGCAAGTTATTTTTGGTGCATTTACATTGCATACAGACAGGTTGTCCCACGACAGCCATGACAAAAAGATGCAGCTGTATTTTGTCAGAGACTCTTGTATTATAATGTATATATATGTAATAATAATAATAATATAATGTAATAATAATAATATAATATATAAACTATAATAAAATGTATATATATATTTTTAGATATATATGTTTTAAATTTGTTCGGAAAACTTTACTATTTATTAAACATAATTATCTAAACTATTTGAAAATGACATGCATATTAAAAATAAGAACGCTTCTTATATAAAGGAGATCCCATTAATAAGTATTTTACATGTGACATTTTGGAAAACTGTTTATAAGTTTAAAAAAAAAAATGTATGTAGTTGGTGTATGCACAGGTTACCCCTGAATTTAGCTGTCTACAGTACAATTTTCACAAAACATTTTTCCAAAACACAAGGCAAGTCGAACCAGTTGTCATCCTGTAGATTTCTGACAAATGACATACAGCACATTTAAAGACAGGTCTGGATTTCATTGCTTCTTACATGAACAGCTGCATAAACCGCACCAGATATACACAGACTGTATACAGAAAATTTATGGCTAAACCTTAATTACCAGGTAATCTCTTGCTCTGCATTGAATGAATAATTTACTGTTCAGAATGTGTGCTTAGTTACCTGGCAACCACCTCCATTCATTTACATTTTCATCAGTGGCATTTTTGCTTATTTTTCATGGTGCTAAATTTTCAATTGGCAATAAAACACTCGAATCAACATCCTCCGTGCAAATCAAAGGTATGTAGGGCCGTCATACTGCTTTAGGGTCTAGTGAGCTTGCAGGTGACCATCAGAGCATGTTATGAGGAGCTGAGATCGGTCTGGTGGAAGCACCTTAGAAAAAGTGTAAATTGAAAAAACGCAGCTTACTCTGAAAAATAAATAACAATGCAAGATGTTCCTTGACAGTGTAACAGTCCCACAGCCGAGGGAAATATAAGCTTGTATAGCCTATAAAAATGTTTAAAAGTCTCTCAGGTCTCATCCTCGGGTTTTCTACAGAAAGTATTCGGTGCAGAAACAATTTTCACTTAGAAATAGCTAGTAAATGTCACAATTAATTTCAACGAGACATCGAATTAAACATGAGAGTTTGAAGTAGAAAGAGTGAAATAGTGTTTTCTTGTAAAAACCTACTCCAGTAATCTTTGCTTTATCTATAATTTCGAAAAATCTTTTTTTTTACAGCGTACTGCAGTTTTAAATTCAGCCTGTGGGTGGCACACGTGTCAATTTGAGCAGGTTCACTTCCTTTTTATTACAGTCAACTTCCTTTTTATTACAGTCAGTGGTAGTCTGTCACACGGCGTGCAGTTGTTTTGAAATTCAGATGTTTTTATTCTGAGGAATGGATCATATGAATTCTCCACATAACTAGGTTTGCTTGTAGAAATCGCACACAGGCTTTCACCGTGTCAAGGCGAGATTTGGGGGTCTGGTTTTCTCCCTTCCTCTTGTACGCAGAGCCTAGACTGGTGCACCTTATAGATTTCTCCTAAATAAATCATCCTTATGGGACAAAGATGCATCTCACCGCATGAGAGAAGAAGAATGAGGGCAGGAGGATTTATGATGGGAGATGTGAGGCCTTGATGTTGCTGTCAGGCGTTATTGCGGCTGCGCCTCAGGCCTGGAGCGCTTTCACAGGAACGTAAGCTAAGGCCTGCACGCAGCCGGCATGGCCTCCACACCCAAAACAGATCCACTGTAGGCTTTTGAAGTTCACTCGCCCCGGCCCCTCGCAACTGCACATTTGTGTTCGCTCTCTCTCTCTCTTAATGCCCATCCAACTCATTCATCTTTCCCAGGCGGGTTCTCAGCCTGTGGTGCTGAAATATGGCAGATGAACCTGTTACATGTTAGTTTAAGAGATAGTGTAGGTGTAAATTACACAGGAGGCTCTGGCTAACCTTATTTATGAGAGGGCTGTCAGGTGTTTAGGTGTTAGAGCGAGACGTGCAGCTTAAATCGTTTACTCCGCTGTAAATCAGAGCGTGCGTGCCACATTTGTGCACGGCGGTTTGCACACGTGTTTACATGTGCGCGCCTCTCTGTTTTTGTGTACCGAAGGTTCTGGTAAACTCAGGAATGGCTAGGGGAGCCTCAGACGGAGGCCACCAGCATGGACGGAGCTTGCTGTTATTTCTTTTATGAGTTTAATATTATTTTATTGAAATATGCAGCTCATAAACCCTCTCGGAGTAACAGTTACCCCTGTTTTATTGCAGGCGTGCTGAAACGGATTGTGTCTGTCATCAATTTTTGTTCTTAGAGCAGTTATGGGTTTATATTCTCAGCACTATTGTATAACATTGATGGATGTACCTTGCATTTTTTTTCCCGTTTCATACACCACGGTTCAAAAATTTTGTGGTCAGTAAAAATTGAATCATTTAAAGAAGTTAATAGTTTTGTTCAGCGTGATGCATTAAAGGGATAGTTCACCCAAAAATGAAATTAAATGAAATTCTGTCATCATTCATTAATGCTCAAGTTCCAAACCTGTATGAATTGCTTTCTTCTGCTGAACACAAAGGAAGATATCTGGAAAAATGTTTGTAACCAAGCAGATCTCAGCAGCCATTAACTGCCATAGCGAGGGGACAAATACTAAAGCCGTTGGCTGCTGAGATCTGCTTGGTTACAAACATTCTTCCAAATATCTTAATTTGTACTCTTCAGCAGAAGAAAGAAATTCATAAAGGTGTGGAAGAACGTGAGGGTGAGTAAACAGAAAATTTAATTTTTGAGTGAACTATCTCTTTAAATTGACCAAAAGTTAAACTAAAGACATTATAATGTTACACAACCAAAAACCAATTTTCAACATTGATATTAATCAGAAATGTTTCTTGAGCATCAAATCATATTATAATGATTGTGATAATGACTGGAGTAATGAGGCTGAAAATTCAGCTTTGATCACTGGAATAAATGACATTTTACAATATATTCTAATTGAAAAGTTATTTGAAAATTGTTATAATAATGTTTCCCAATATTACTGTTTGTACTGTATTTTTGATTAAATAAATGCAGCCTTGGTGAGTAAGAGACTTTCAAAATAATTTTTAAAAAATCTAACCAACCTCAATAATCTGAATGGTAGTGTAAATTGCACGGATTCTTAAAGGGTTAGTTCACCCAAAAATAAAATTGATGTCATTAATGACTCCCCCCTAATGTCATTCCACACCCGTAAGACCTCCGTTCATCTTCGAAACACAGTTTAAGATATTTTATATTTAGTCTGAGACCGTATGCAAGTGTATGCACACTATACTGTCCATGTCCAGAAAGGGAATAAAAAACATCATCAAAGTAGTCCATATGTGACATCAGTTAGTTCATTAGAATCTCTTGAAGCATCGAAAATACATTTTGGTCCAAAAATAACAAAAACTACGACTTTATTCAGCATTGTCTTCTCTTCCGCGTTTGTAAGTGCTAAACTGCTAAAAATCACGTGACATTGGCGATCTGAATCATGAATCAATTCACTGATTCATGACCGTTTGAATCTTTATTTGAGGTTTGAAAACAAACGCGGAAGAGATGACAATGCTGAATAAAGTCGTAGTTTTGGTTATTTTTGGACCAAAATGTATTGTCGTTGCTTCAAGAGATTGTAATGAACTAACTGATGTCACATATGGAGTACTCAGATGATGTTTTTATTCCCTTTCTGGACATGGAGAGTATAGTGTGCATACATTTCCATACACTCTCGGACTAAATATAAAATATCTTAAACTGTGTTCTGAAGATGAACGGAGGTCTTACGGGTGTGGAACGACATTAGGGTGAGTCATTAATGACATCCATTTCATTTTTGGGTAAACTAACCCTTTAAGTTCTGGAAGGAAACGGTCCATAGATTTTCATAGAAACTATTTTTGAATTATTTATTTGTCACCAGCCAAAATTATAATATATATATTTTTTAAATTCAGTTTAACTGATATTTAACTGTGGATGCTCATTTCCCATATTTTTACATTAAAATGATTTTTACCATCATGGCGCTCACTTAAAGGCACAGTGTGTAAGTTTCACCGCTAGAGGTTGGTTATTCAAAACAATAACAAGGGCGTAGCTTGATGACTCCATAAATGACCGTGGGTTGGCGGGGTTGTCTTGTTCACCTCCCCAGCCGATGGAATTATATGCTGCAGTCGGCTGCTACCGCGCCTTTCTTTTTTGTTGTTTATTTTATGTTTAAAGTTACATTTAATGTCCACCTCCTTTTTCCTTGAACTTTAACATTGTTACAGTTAGGTTTGATCACTGAAATTCACATTATTTTAATTAATCCTAATAAAACAGCCGCAACGATTGAAATTGTGGGGAAATGCGGTCCTATTTTACTTGGTCAAATCAGTCATACCAAAATACATGTGAGTGTTTAAGGTTATGTTATAACGTTGATGCACTGCAGTAAGCTAGAATGATATTACAGTATCATATTAATAAAAGCTTGATAATTTGTGTTTGCTAAATGCAATTCCTTTTAAAATATATTGTATGGTGTAGTAAAAGTTTTTGCTGTATTGCAAATAAAGCTCTTTTTGATTATGCTATGTTAGCCACTTGACAGAATAGTGTCTCTGAGGCATGGTAAGAACATGGTACTTGCGGTAAATCAAGAAAACAATAAGACTAACCGTGTTGGGCTTTATAACAAAGATTAGTTTTCTGTTACCATGTTGCATATTCTGTTTAAAACGCATATTAATATATAAATATAAAATAAAAAATATATAAAATATAATTATCGGCCATGTTATGAAAATAATTATCAGGCAGAATTGTAATATTAGTGCATCCTTATTTTTAAACATACTTTAACATAAGTTGTTTATATTCCAGTTATATTCTAATTCAAATATTGTCTCTTGCATTTGTGTTAAAAACATTCTAATGAGCTTCACTCATCAATTAAAAATAGATATGTGGAGTTGTGGCCATGTTTTATCTCGAGTAAATACTATCCAGGCTCAATAGAAGTGCACCTGCATGTGACCCACTGAATGGAGCTGAGCTGATGAATCGGTCTGTGATACCGAAGAGGACGTTCGAACACATTGAGAATGAGTCATTGAAACACTAAACCAGCTCCGAGCACTTAAGAGAGTCTGAATGTGAGCGCTGCTGGGAGACGTGTTGATTTTATACCTGTGGGCGTTTACGATCCACCCTCCATTCATTCCTTGAGTAGCCCAGAAGTGGGACAAGCATGTTAGTGAGAAGTAGTCTTTCACCATGCGCTAACACGAGATGTTCTAGCAATGTCCTTCTGATAAGAGAGAATGTAGTATTCGGGGTAAAAGTATTTGTTACCATTGTTACATTGTTAGCGCGAACCTAACGTGTTGCTTGTCATTGTCACGTCCTGCCTAGAGGTGTACGGCATGTCTCGTGTGTCAGAGAGAGCTCAGAGGTATTGTCCCGTAAGTGGTTAAGTGTCCGGCTCTTTGGAGGGCGAGGGAGGAGACGGGCGAGGCGAGGCAGTGCTGGACCTCTTCAGCTGTAGGCGGGTACATCTGGACCCAGTCTAAACATGGCACAGGTCTGTCTCATGTGTCTCTGCCGATCTCACACCCTCAGGTTCATGATTCCCAATGTGTGTTTTTCATTTCCCAAATTCACATATACACATACGCTTGCAGGCAGTTTTTGTCTGAAATGAGAGACACCAGCACAGTGCTCAGTGGGATTTTTTTTTTCTGCTCGTGCGCTTAGGCAAGTAGTCCAGATTTTTGTTTTCACTGGACCCAACACAAAATAAAGATGCAAATTTATAATTGTAATAATGTACACCATTCAAAAGTTTGCATTCGATATTTTTTTAAATGTTTTTTGAAAAACTTTAATGCCCAGCAAGGTTGTGATTTGATCAAAAAATGCTGTGTAATATTATAACAATTTTGTTTTTTATTTCAAAATGTATTCATTAATCAGTGTCTTCAGTGTTAAATGAATTATCCTTTAGAAATCGTTCTGATTTGCTTCTCAAGTAATAATACTTATTATAAATGTTTAAAACAGTTGTGCTGCTAAATCAACAAATTCTGAAAAATATGTTATCATAATTGCAATTTTTTTTCAAGATTCTTTAAATAGATCATTAAAAACGAAAGCATTTATGAAATTTCAATCATCTTACATTATACATGTCTTTACTGTTACTTTTAATGCGTCCTTCCTGAATTTCTTAAAAATCATTTAAACAGTAGTGTATGTATACATTTAAATGCATTATTTACATTCGTATTTACTATATATTTAACATGTTATTTGAAAGTTATTTTTATCATTTAAAAATATTATTCATTTCTAGAAATGTACTTATTTTTCAATAATGCTAAGTTTTCTTTACAAAATGTTTCAATAAAAGCTGGACACTATACAGCTAAATGCCATGGCTTCATAGATTAATAGACACTTTTGCTGGAAAATGACTGTGTGTGTGTGTGTGTCTCAAAAACATGACTGATTGGTAACATTTTTTTTTTTAACTCATTCTTATTCCAAGCCATTCTTTCAATTTTGACAACCTTACCTGTGTTGATCAGTTAAAGGGTTAGTTCACCCAAAAATGAAATTTATGTCATTAATGACTCACCCAATGCCGTTCCACACCCGTAAGACCTAAAGTCAAACGGACATGAATCAGTGAATCGATCAATGATTCGGATCGCCAATGTCACGTGATTTTAGTAGTTTGGATCACGTGTCAAACTGCCAAACTGCTGAAATCACGTGACATTGGTGATCCGAATCATTGATCGATTCACTGATTCATGACTGGAACATGTAAGAGAAGACAATGCTGAATAAAGTCGTAGTTTTTTTATATTTTTGGACCAAAATATATTTTCGATGCTTCAAGAGATTCTAATTAACTAATTAAGATTCTAATAGACTACTCTGATGATGTATTTATTACCTTTCTGAACATGGACAGTATAGTGTGCATTGACTGCATATGCTCTGCACTAAAATATAAAATATCTTAAACTGTGTTCTGAAGATGAACGGAGGTCTTACGGGTGAGGAACGACATTAGGGTGAGTCATTAATGATATAAATTTCATTTTTGGGTGAACTAACCCTTTAACCAAAAGTCCCAAAAGCTGCAGGGTATAAAAATGCATGTAAATTGCATATTCAGCACGAGTCCAATTTACCTGAAACAAGGCCCAAAAGCATAGTGTGCCATCAAATCAATGTGATTGACTTATTACTCTATCCATAATGAGTTAATAACTTACCTACTCACCACATTCAATTCTAAATAAACTTGATGTTTACCAAGTATTAATTGATTAATGGTCTGAAAAAGCAACAAATAGAAGCTATATAAAATATTTGACCTTGTTAAGCAATGTAAAAACCCTTACCCTAACCCTAAACCTGATGAGACATTGTTGTGATTAATAGTATGTTAATATATTCTCACACTAGCTTTTTCTTTCTCTGTTTCAGTAGCTCATCCTCATGCTCCCCTGTCCCCTTTGCTCTTATTTGACGTGGGCTATAAAACACTCTTTTTTAGGGTAGAAGACATAAATAACAGCTCTCTATCCTTTTGGAGGCGATTTCCTGAGGCCCAGACCACTATAGGCCCGACAGAAAGACCTGTGAGAGATCGTAGACTATAGACTATAAAGTTTATGTGCAATGTGAGCGAGCGTGAGTGTGGAAAACGTGTGCCGTTCTTAGCCACTCTTGTGAAAACAAACAGCAAACCTCCAAAGGCTGCGGTGTGAGACTTTTGCTCTGAGGTTTGTGTGAATGTGTGTGGCATTCTGTCCTCACTGTTTGGGTGAAAAAACGAGGGCAGTGACCCACTCCCCCTTCTTTCCCCCTAAATGGTCGTCCAGACGGACTTAGCTCTCTTTTGTTTCCTCATTCTGTTCCTCTCCCCCTCCTCTTCCAGTCTGCTTTATTGCACTTGATTCCAAGCGCGGTCATTCCTGAGATGGTGCAGATAGCAGCTGCAGCTGAATTGCCCACCATAAAGCATCCGCAAACCCGCCGGAGCGCTGGCAGTGGGGGCTGGGCCACACCGTGTATTAGTTTCTCTGCAAATTTCTACACTTAAAATTTAATGGTCGTAATCTCATGGAGTTGTGACTTGCTTTTGAATTAGATTGGATTTGCGGAAGATGGTTGTGGTGGTGTGGAGGCCTTTAAGATTAATGTTCTGAAATATTCGGATGTATTGGATCAGATGTAGTTGTGGCATTGTAAGGCAAAGAGTTACAAATGCTGCAGCTAATATTGGTACTGGCCAGAGATATATGAGAGCTGTCAGTCACTGTTCACCTGCAGGGGGCGATATATAGTTGGAAGATTAATTGCCTGAGATGTTCCGAATGGAATACCTTACTTATTGAATACTGTACAGAACACATTCTCCACTGTACACAAATGTGTGTATATATATATATATATATATATATATATATATATTTTTTTTTTTTTGATAAATTAAGTAAATCAGTATAAATAATATAAAATTGATAGATGTTTCAAACAGAAAAAACTGTTATCACGTGATCACTTTCATAATAATCACAATAATAATATGAAAAAGTTTTCAAATGCAGTCATCAGAGTTATAATTTAATTTAGTTAATTATTTTAGAAATAATTTATATTAATTTAAATATTTATACACGTTATATGTTTAATTCAGTTATAATATTTAGTGTATTTTAGTTAAATTTAGTCTAACGTCCATCCATCCATCCATCCATCCATCGGTCATTTAGTTTAATTTGTTTTTGAAATATTTTTTATGGCATTTTGTAAAACGTCTGAATATTTCCCTTTCTGATCAAATAATGAGTCGAGCTCATAGGCTACTTCCAGTTCATCAATCACAATGGAGATGGAAGGTCAAGTCAAGTGCGCTTGATTGTGAAATACAGTATTTCATACAGTACGCTCGGTTTTATACTGTAGTATATTTTTGGCTACTCTATGCTCCATAGATAAAAATTGCACATTATGCATACTGCAGCAATAATTATATTTGTAGCATGCTATTCCGAACATATATAGATACATAAATATAGCATAATTGCATATTATAAATACTGTAGCATGGAGTGTGTATGCAAGTAAAAATGCAAGTAATATTTTATTTGAAAGAAAACTTCATGCTCCCCCATGCATTAAATATGCAATAAGCAATATAGCACTAGGGTTTGAAATGTTTATAATTGCATACAACATACTGGTTCCCCTTATTCTTCAAAGCAGAAGTGCTGATACAGTGAACACATTATGCTTGTATTCTCACTGTCTTTCAAGGCCAACACTGAAGTTTCTGCAGATATTGCCAATTTTACTTTTGTTGCAACTCGCATGTCGACCTCACACATAGCTGACAAATACCTCCTCTAGTTTCTGCGGCTTCTCCTCGCTTCATCGCGGCCCCGTGACTATAATGACTCAAAATCACAGAGTCGCAGGGAACAGGTGAGCAAGACCAGGCGTCTTCATCTGGCAGCCGTTCCCGTGTGATCCCTCAGCAGGAGGAGGAGCGTGCGGTGCCTCGCAGGTACGGCCACCTCCCAGACAGATGAGCCTGGTGACAGGGGGGACGCAACAACCTGCAATTCTGCTGTCTGATGTGATCCGTCAACGTCCCCCGTCGCCCCTGTGACTTACGCAAGCATAACTCCCCTGTACAAGCACGCAGAGATTGGTTTTTAAAAGTAGACCTACAGGAATTGACGATAATGAGCACGTTCACTCACACCTGTGATGGCACGCACAAATGAAAACAAACAGTTTTCTTCATTTGCACTCGCAGATGACTCATAGAGCATGTGCTGAGAAGAATAGATTCAAGAAATGGGAGGAATGCAACAAAGGGCCTCGTTTTTAGATTCATCTCCAGGGCGCTTATCTGGTTTGTGCGATTTTGTCTCTTGATAAAACGCGTCTGTTTGTTTTATCTATTTCCTGAGGGGCTCTTTGAACTGCAGACAATGACAGGCTGTCTTGTGATCGCTGCGGCCCCGACTCCGACTGGCCACAAGGTGGCACTCATCCTCAACGAGCAACTGCCAAGTTCACAAGACACTTCTCTCCCTCCACACTGCTATGGGCATGCTGATGCATCATGGTGCAATGAAAAGGAGGAAATGAGAGGGGGGACATAAATGTGTTTGGTGCATGCAAGGACTAATGGAGTCTACCTTTGCCAGTACATTAGGAACAAAACAAGAGAGGTGAGAGGGAGAACGCCACCCGTCCGAGACAGAGCGGCCGTGCCCTAATGGAGAAGGGAAATAGAAGTTGGTGTCAGTGAAATGCCAGGCCTCTGGCTGTGTTGTTGATACATTTGTTTCCTGTTAGTCCACTTATTTATGGTCAAGGGTTTCTTCATTGCCACATAGTGATTCATTACGTGCAAGAATGAGGTCAGAAGAAAGGTTGTGGCAATTAGTTACATTTAAGAGGCATTTTATGCCCTCAACCTGATGTGGTCACATTCTGCTTCGGCTTTGAAAATGTTGCACTTTTTTTAGGGCTCAAAAATAAGGATGGCCTGTTGGTTCAGGGCCAGTCTGAGAGGTTTTTGGGACAGTGCCTTGTTCTCATCACGTTCACTGATCTCGTATGTGTTTTAATGTTTTTCATTCTATATATACCTTACTACCAGTTATCATCTTGAAAATAAAAACAGATAATTATAATTTTTAATAAATGTTTAGGCTGCTTTTGGTTCAATCATCACACTGGAGATGGATGTACATTGCAATGTGGGATACATTATACCATGTAAAAATCGACACTGCCCGGCCCAAAAAAAGTCACTGTTTGGTTTTAAATAGGCAAATGTTTAAGAGTCTATGATTGGGTCATAATTGCATTGATTATTATTTTTCTAGCATGTAATATGTTTGGTTACAGTTTTTCTAACCCTAAATGATGGAATGTGAAGCTTTTTATTTCTTAAACATCCATGCAGGAAACATCATAGTCATATTCCAGAATGATGACATCAAGATTCATCAGGCTAAAACTGTGAAAGAATGGTTGTGAGGGAGCATGAAGAATCACTTTCACATGTGAATTGGCAGCTCTGAGTCCAGACCTTAAAGCTACAGTCCATAACTTTTTTGGGGGTTAAAAATTATCCACAAAAGTACATAACCAGCCAGTGTTGAAATCTATCTTCTTACTTTAGCCTGATTCACAATGGTAAGCTTGTAATAATGTGTTCTAATGGGTGGTACTAGTAGGTTTACCCCGGGAAATTTAAGCGTGCTGCCGTTCATCTTTGCGTCGTCATGTCACGTCTGTAGAGTCCTGGGCAGGCCTATATCCAGCGCCATCTCATGACCAATTTGTTCATATTTTACAAGGTGGCTAATTCGTACAAATTTGTGCGACCACATTCGTACGAATTTGTAAGTTTTGTCTAAACCTCAGTGACGGAATGGTTTAGGGGCGGGGTTAGTGGGAGGTCATTCGTACAGTTTCATACAAATTTGACAGCTAGTTAAATACCAAGTCAGATTGTAAAAATTTGTACCAATTAGCCACCTCAAAAAATATGTATGATTTGCCATGACTGGCTATATCACATGTGAGGGTGTTGCGGGTACATTTATAGTCTTTTCTGACAGCAGTGGAGAAATTAAACTTTTTTTTTAATGGCGGATTGTAATCCAGAAAGGACCAAATGACAATCATCAGTGACAACTGGAGATTCACTCATAATGAAAAGCAAAAGATTAGACTGTAGAAATTAAAATCTACATTTAAATCTAATACACACTAAATACACAGTTACTGTGTAGTACTGTTAGTATACTCAAGTACTGGTAGTATACTCAATGCTGATGTTTTTACATTAACAATGTGAGAACAAAGTATAATAATTATTTATAATTTAATTAATAATTGGATTGGATGTTTGGTAAGTGATCGTTAGATTTGATCACCGTTATTAGCGCAGTTTATTTTAATGCTTTTTTTTCTCAGTTGGTCAGAACAAAAGTTGCAAGCATATTACTTGTTCAGATGTCATAAAAAATTCTAATTTTGATCATACTTCCAAGATGTAGAATATGTGATTCCGAAGGACAGTATCCACGCAGGTGTGGTGAATGAATGACAGCTATGTGGATGCACATCTCACGTAAAGAAGATCATTTAGCAGATGACTGCAATGCCTCATCCCCGCCTCTACAGAATAATAAGCACGTCTAATTCAGTAGCCCCGCTCATGCACCGACTCATGGAGCTGTTTTGTTTGCGCTAGCCAGCAGCAATAAACATGCAAGAAGATAGCAAGATATTGTGCTATTCCTGGTTGGAATATTCTGCAACACACTCATGTAAAATCGGATTGGATCGTCATTAGTTGACCTCAAACAACAGTATATATAAAAAAAAAAGCGAGTTAATGACACCTTAAAATTAATTAAGTCTTTGGGATGTGCTGGAGTTTACAGGACTTTTAAGTCCTGTAGCTACCAAAATATTTTAAAGGTCTGGACTTCCCAATTCATGTGTGAAAATGATTCTTCATGCTCCTTCCCAACCATTGTTTCACAATCTTTGCCTGATGAATCTTGACATTGTCATTCTGGAATACGGCCATGATGCGTCTTCCTACATGGTAATTTAAAGGGGGGGGGGGGGGGCTAAAGAATGACGAGCGAGCACAAAGCGGTGACGTCCTCAAGCGTGGAGAAGAAAATGAGTTTATGAGGACATGATTCGGTTTATGGACTATTGTATGCGACTAAACCTTAGCAGTAGCAAGCAAAATGGTTTTGCACGTCAGACTAGTGTAACGTTATACATAGAACAACAATGTTGTAATCGCTAGCGCATTTGAATGACAAAACACGCTTTGTGAGAACGCTAGGGTTATGTTTGGGTGGTTTTACAATAAACAAACTGACACCTATAGTGGTCAGCTAAACAAATGTATTTAAACACACACCATAGATCGCATGCTCCATTGATAAATTAACTAACGTTATACACGATCGTGTTGTTTACTGATGTTTACTTACGCGGCGATAGCTAACAACAGACATTTGAAGCAGTTTTACTCACTGCCTGTTTCCAAAGCAGGACTGAACCTTTATCGCTGGGACCGCTCCGTCAAAAACACACTTCTTTGGTAACTGTTGATTTCGTGAAGTCCTGACAGCAGTGAACGGTGGAGATCCACTTTTGCGACGCGACTGAAGCGATGTTGTGAAGCTTCCCGTCATTTCTGCGTTCAAATCGGTTCAAATGCAGCGCTGCCTTCCCGGAATGCTATGCGGCTGCGTTAAAGTCGTTTGAGTGGACGAGTGGATCTGCAGCTGAGAGAGTGTTTATGGACGTGCGTTTGCTCTCTCACCTCTAGTCACGCGCGCGCCCTACCGGGAGAAGAGCCCGTACGGCCCATACAAGGACCTTCTGCTCTGTCGACATCAAGCGGACCCATACTCGAAAAAAACTCTCTGAAACTTGTGAGAAACCGGACGGAGTATTTTTGACACAGAAATACTCCATCAAACGTCCAACATTAGTTTTTGAAACTTTGTCTATGTTTAGGATGGGAATCCAAGCCTTTAACAGTGTAAAAAGCTCAGTAACCATGAAACAGCATTTCACCCCCCCCCCCCCCCCCCCGCCTTAAGAAATAAAAAGCTTCACACTCCCATCAATTAGGGTTAGAAGAACTGTTGCCAAACATATAACATGCTAGAAACTGAGAATGACCCAATCATCATTAAGCATTTACCTATTTAAATCCAAACAGCTTTTTTTTAATTATCTCTGTCTGTTGTTCTGTCTGTGGTTTTGTTTGTTGTTCTGTCTGTTTGATCAAATAATAAGTCCAGACAGATTAATACAAATTAACAAAATCACAGCTCATATCTGACTACTTCACACACTAGAGATGTGCGTGCATTGCATTATGGGAAACAGTAATCCGCACATTAAGCTCTGTCTATTTTGGGAAATGTAGTAGGTTTCTTGAGTATTCGGTACACATATTGTGTATGCTATACTATATTGCAGCAATGATAAAAATATTATGGTATTGTACTAATGTACTGTTCCAACCATGCAAACTACACTTAAGGTGTGCCCCAAATTGTGTACGTATGCGCTATTTAGTATAAATATTGTGAGCAGTGTGTTAAAACTAAAGACATTCTAAACAGAAAAAATAATTGTCGCAGCTTTAATTACGCTAGCGGAGAGGCTACCAGACTCCAGTGTTGACTGACACAATAACCTTTTAAACTACACAGATGAGTACATAGTGCATAGTGCATAGTGTATAGTGTCATATAGGATGCAACTTTACTGTTCATAGAGTATGCAGTGTGTATACTGTGCACAGTATGTGTGAATATCCTGTATGCATGGAATACTAGAGGACCTATACTTTTACTTTGACTTGACCTTCTATTTCCAGTGTGATGAATGGACTGCAATTAACATCAATTTTTAACATCTTTTTCTTGACTCATTTGTTCATAATGTCAGTAGTTACAATAGTTTTTGCGCTAACTGGATTTAAAGGGCAAATTTTATTTTATTTCCAAGGTGATGATAACTGGATACTCCTCAATACATTAAAACATGAACTGTAATTAGGTTTTGTTGTAAATTCTGCTTATGTAATGGTAATGTTATTTACACAACTGCCAGATTGACTGATAGTCTTGGAAACATCTTTAAGAATGGGTTAAAGTGATTTTTAGTTTTGCACCATATGCTATCGTTTTCCAGCAAAAGTGTGTTTATGAATGAAGCTGTCAAAGGAGTTTGATTTCCAGCTGTTATTTCTAGTTGTAACTAAATATATTCAGTAATATACAGTATATTGCCAAAAGTTTTGGGACGCTTGCCTTTATATGCACATGAACTTTAACCAATCAACTTTATTTATATAGCGTTTTTACAATGACGATTGTTTTAAAGCAGCTTCACAGTGTTAAACAGGACAATATTGCAACAAAATTTTATTTGGCTGTACAGTGGTTCTGGAGAAAACGGTATTGTTCCCTCATTTTTTAATTGATCATATAGCGACAATGTTGGCAGATCAGTATTGTAGTTTATAGAATTAAACCTAATTAATTTATTTTTATAATTTTTAATTAATTTTTATAGAATTAGACCTAATTAATTTATTTTATTTTGTATATTTAGTTGAATAACTTGGATCATAATTTTAGTGTCCCCAACTGAACAAGCCAAGCCAAAGGTGACAGTGGCAAGGAACCAAAACTCCATCAGGGCAAGATAGAGAAAAATAAACCTTGGGAGAAACCAGACTCAGTCAGGGTGCCAGTTCTCCTCTGGCCTATTAACAAACAGTCTATGATTATTATTCTGGCAACCTTACAGGTCAGAAAACTTTCGGAATATTCAGAATTTCTGGGTATCACGCAAGAGACAGGTTTATTTAGGATGGCGCCTCATTTACGCGAGTATGAATACTTGAAAGATCGGAGTCATCGCATTAATGTCTTCCCATTCTTAATCCGTAGGTATTAATATGGAGTTGGCTCACCTTTTGCAGCTATAAATGTTTCAACTCTTCTGGAAAGGCTTTCCACAAGGTTTAGGAGTGTGTTTTTTTGAGCATTTGTGTATTTGTGAGGTCAGGCAGTGATGTTGGACGAGAAGGAGCGGCTCATAGTCTCCGCTCTAATTCATCCAAAGGTGTTCTATCGGGTTGAGGTCAAGTTCCTCCACACCAAACTCACTCATTCATGTCTTTATGGACTGACGCTTTGTGCACTGGTGCGCAGTCATGTTGGAACAGGAAGGGGCCATCCCCAAACTGTTCCCACAAAGTTGGGAGCATGAAATTGTCCAAAATGGCTTGGTATGCTGAAGCATTAACCTGGTATCCTTTCACTGGAACCAAGGGGCCAAGCCCAACCCCTGAAAAAAGAGGCGTGATTGGTCACTACAGAGAACACGGCTCCATTGCTCCAGTCCAGTGGTGGTGTGCTTAACACCACTGCATCCGAAGCTTTGCTTTACATTTGGTGACGTCAGGCTGGGATGCAGCTGCTCAGCCATGGAAACTCATTTCATTAAGCTCTCTACACAATGTTCTTGAGCTAATCTGAAGGCCACACAAAGTTTGGAGGTCTGTAGCTATTGACTCTAAAGATAGTTGGCGACTTCTGCGCACTGTGCGCCTTAGCATGTGCTGACCCCGCTCTGTGATTTTTACATTTGCTGTTGTTTCAAATTGCTTCCACTTTGTTATAATACCACTAACAGTTGACCGTAGAATATTTGGTAGTGAGAAAATTTCACGAATGAACTTGCACAGGTGGCAACCTATCACAGCACCACGCTTAAATTCAAATATTGGTGGGGCAAGTAACTACTGGTCCAATTGGTCCTGCAGGAATAAAAAAGGTTACTGTTGACCCCAATTGCTTGCAAAACTCAAAGACTGTGCCTTTACAACAAGTTTTTCTTACTTCTGCCTGCATTATTTGATCATTTCAATGCAAATTAAAATGATGATCAAATTGCAAATTGAAATGGTGTTTTGCAAGTGCCAGCAATTCAGCCATGTGCTTTTCCCCCACTGTTCTACATTTTATAGGCCAAAAGTATGTGAACTGATTTATGATTCCCCTATGTGCTGAATGCACATATTCTGCACTTGTATACGAACGTGCACCTTTTCTTCCAGATACCGGTGCACAGATAGGAATGGACTAGTCATGTAATGACGTAATCTGTTTGTATGCAACATGCGAAACACACTGGGCCCAAAGAGATTTGTGACCTTTCTTATTCCCCTGTGCATGATAAACACACACATTCATTGGTGAATCTGTGCATAGAAACGTGCAAGTGTGTGCATGCGTTCGTGCACACCCAGGAGCGCGGTTTGTTGTTTCCATGTCTCTCTGCTGTGGCTTGCGGGGCTGATCGATGCGATTTTACTGCTTCCCTCGGATTCAGTCGAGTTCAACGGGAGGGGAAGGTGATTCATCAGCGGGGAAAGAGAAGGTGGAAGAGAGGAAGAGATAGAGTGAGGGAATTAGAAATGGAGATGGAGAGCATGTTGGAGAGAGAAAGAGAGAGAGAGCCACAAACACATTAAGAATGAGGGGGAGGCGAGAGCTGCGATTCACAGATGCAGCGCAGGAGTGCCAGAGATATGCAGGGGGAAGTGAAGCGTTATATCACAGTGATAAAGAGATGAAGAGGCGCTGAAAACTGAGGTAGTGGCAGGGCAACCCAAGTATGACCTAAACTATTCTCACATGCCATGCATACCCAAAATTGCAGTGTGTTTCCCATCTCTGCTATGCTGCATGAATCATGGCTAAGAGTCGAAGGGAGGGGAGAGAACGGCACGCTGTGAAGATCTCCAATAGCACACCTGTTTTAACTTGATGCTATCCATCAAATAGCCACTACCCACTGCCTGCCAGACGAGACGGCTGTCCTTCAGGTCCTGTCTTTGTCTGCACGTCTGCCCTGCAACAGGTGTTTACGCAAACACGTCCTGTGAACGAAACCATCAGCCTGGACGGCAGAGCTGATACCGTTCACAATTGAGTTTGCTCACTTTCAGCTCATGAATGTGAATTAGATCTGAATTGGCCAGACCCCACAGAAAGCTGATTTAGAAATATAGGAAGTGAAATGTACTGAATTGTGATTCAAAGAAATTCATTACAGATAAATAGATCAGTCTGTCTTTCTGCCATCCATCCATCCATCCATCCATCCATCCATCCATCCATCCATCCATCCATCCATCCATCCAGTTTATTGTTCAGTCTTTCCACCCATCTGTCTGTCTATTCGTTCATGAAATCTAGCTATGTACAGTTCTTTCATGCAATCTGACTATCTATCGCTCATTAAATCTATTTGTCATTCATGCAATCTGTCTGTCTATTGTTCATACAATCTATCGTTCATGCAGTCTGTCTGTCTGTCATTCATGCAATCTGTCTGTCTATCAATCATGCAATATATTGTTCATGCAATCGATCTGTCTGTCTGTCTGTCTTTCATGCAATCTGTCTGTCTATCGATCATGCAATCTGTCATTCATGCAATCGGTCTGTCTGTCTGTCTGTCTGTCTGTCTGTCTGTCTGTCTGTCTTTCCTGCAATCTGTTTGTCTATCTATCATTTGTGCAATCGGTCTGTGTATCTATTGATCATGCATTTTATCGTTTGTGCAATCTATCTGTCTGTCGTTCTTTCATGCAATCTGCCTGTCTGTTTATCATGCAATCTGTCTGCCTATTGATCATGCCCATCTATCATTAATGCAGTCTGTCTGTCTTTCATGCAATCTATTGTTCATGCAACCTGTCTGTCTGTCTTTCATGCAATCTATTGTTCATGCAACCTGTCTGTCTGTCTTTCATGCAATCTATTGTTCATGCAACCTGTCTGTCCGTCTTTCATAAAACCTGTCTGTCTTTCATGCAATCTCTCGTTCATGTGATCTATCGCTCTTGCAACCTGTCTGTCTTTCATGCAATCTATCGTTAATGCAATCTGTCTGTCTGTCGTTCATGCAATCTGTCTATCTGTCTGTATCTGTCGTTCATGCAATCTATGGTTCATGCAATCTGTCTGTATGTCTATCGTTCATGCAATCTTTCTGTCTTTCATGCAACCTGTCTGTCTGTCTTTCATGCAATCTATTGTTCATGCAACCTGTCTGTCCGTCTTTCATAAAACCTGTCTGTCTTTCATGCAATCTCTCGTTCATGTGATCTATCGCTCTTGCAACCTGTCTGTCTTTCATGCTATCTATCGTTTATGCAATCTGTCTGTCTGTCGTTCATGCAATCTGTCTATCTGTCTGTATCTGTCGTTCATGCAATCTATGGTTCATGCAATCTGTCTGTATGTCTATCATTCATGCAATCTTTCTGTCTTTCATGCAATCTGTCTGTCTGTCTTTCATGAAGTCTATCGTTCATGCAATCTGTGGTTCATCCAATCTCTCTTTCTGTCTTTCTTTCATGCAATCCATCTGTCTGTATGTCTATTGTTCATGCAATCTGTCTGCCTGTCTTTCATGCCATCTAACGTTCATGCAACCTTACGTCCTTGCAACCTGTCTGTCTGTCTTTCATACAATCTATCGTTCATGCAACCTGTCTGTCCGTCTTTCATAAAACCAGTCTGTCTTTCATGCAATCTCTTGTTCATGTGATCTATCGCTCTTGCAACCTGACTGTCTTCCATGCAATCTGTCGTTCATGCAATCTGTCTGCCTGTCTAACTATCGTTCATTCAACTTATCGTTCATGCAATCTGTCTGTCTGTCTTTCATGCAATCTAACGTTCATGCAACCTTACGTCCATGCAACCTGTCTGTCTGTCTTTCATACAATCTATCATTCATGCAACCTATCTGCCCGTCTTTCATAAAACCGGTCTGTCTTTCATGCAATCTCTTGTTCATGTGATCTATCGTTCTTGCAAGCTGTCTGTCTTTCGTGCAATCTATCGTTTATGCAATCTGTCTGTCTGTCTGTATCTGTCTTTCATGCAATCTGTCTGTATCTGTCTTTCATGCAATCTGTTTCCCTGTGTAACTATCATTCATTCAATTAATTGTTCATGCAGTCTGTCTGTCTGTCTTTCATGCAGTCTATCGTTCATGCAGCTTGTCTGTCTGTCTGTTGTTCATGCAACCGGTCTGTCTGTCTTTCATGAAACCTGTCTGTCTTTCATGCAGTCCATCTGTTCATATGTCCATCGTTCATGCAATCTATCGTTCATGCAATCTTTCTGTTTTTCATGCAATCTGTCTGCCTGTCTAGCTATCGTTCATTCAATTTATCATTTATGATGTGTCTGTCTGTTGTTCATGCAATCTGTTCTTTCATGCAATTCGTCTGTCTTTATGTGTATCGCTCATGCAATATATCGTTCATGCATTCTTTCTGTCTTTTTTAATGCTATCTGTCTGTTTGATTAGCTATCGTTCATTCAATTTATCATTCATGAAATCTGTCTGTCTGTCCTTCATGCAATCTATCGTTCATGCAATCTGTGGTTCATCCAATCTCTGTCTTTCTTTCGTGCAATCCGTCTGTCTGTATGTCTATCGTTCATGCAATCTGTCTGCCTGTCTTTCATGCAATCTGTCTGTCTGAATAGCTATCGTTCATTCAACTTATCATTCATGCAATCTGTCTGTCTGTCTTTCATGCAATCTATCGTTCATGCAATCTGCGGTTCATCCAATCTTTCTCTTTCTGTCTGTCTTTCTTTCATGTAATCTGTCTGTCTGTATGTGTATCGTTCATGCAGTCGTTCTGTCTTTCATGCAATCTGTCTGTCTGTCTTTCATGCAGTCTATCGTTCATGCAACCTGTCTGTCTGTCTTTCATGCAATCCATTATTCATGCAACCTGTCTATCCGTCTTTCATAAAACCTGTCTGTCTTTCATGCAATCTATCGTTTCATGCAACCTGTCTGTCTGTCTTTCATGCAATCTATCATTCATGCAACCTGTCTGTCCATCTTTCATGAAACCTGTCTGTCTTTCATGCAATCTATCTATCTATCTATCTATCTATCTATCTATCTATCTATCTATCTATCTATCTATCTATCTATCTATCTATCTATCTACCTATCTATCTATCTATCTATCTATCTATCTATCTATCTATCTATCTATCTATCTATCTATCTATCTATCTATCTATCTATCTATCTATCTATATCATGTCTGTTATGGAATCTGTCTCTCTGTCTGTTGTTAATGAACTCTATCGTTCATGCAATCTGCCTGTCTATCTATCGTTAATGCAATCTCATTCATGCAATCTATCTAGATCTATCTATCTATCCTATACCATCTATTCTAGCAAATCTATCTTTGCAATTTTCCAGCTGGTTTGTTGCCTCAATTTAAATGCAATTCCAATCCATGAGCTGATTTGGAACTTAAAAGATATTTTCAGGTAATTTGTGAGTGGTGCACAACCCTGATAGATGGCTCATGTCTTAATATTTTGGCATGTCTTGACATAGCAAAAACAATACAGTTATTTTCATATATCTTGGTTGTGATTGTTGGCCCAGAGTTCTTTGCTTTTGAATGTGTTCATTGTCTATTGTATTTCAGAGTTTAGAGTGGTTAGGTTAAGTAAGATTGCTGATGATGTCACCGCATCGCACAGATGTTGCCATAACGACAGTCTTACAACAGTTCTGCGTTGTTGTTTAACCCTGGTTTACTGGCTAAGCAAGGGAAAATGCAAAGAGACCAGGTCTAGACATTTTAGACGTGTTGTACTAATAATCGCTGGTTTAGCTAAAAACCCTCCTATTATCTTTCTCTTGCTCTTCCTCTCTTGCCTTCTCTCTCTCACATGCCCCCGCCTTTCCTTCCCATCTCTCTCTCTCTCTCTCTCTCTCTCTCTCTCTCTCTCTCTCTCTCTCTCTCTCTCTCTCTCTCTCTCTCTCTCTCTCTCTCTCTCTCTCCTCTTGATGGATGGATCACTCTTGTACTTCCAATCTGCTATCTCGCCTGATGCGGTTAGGGTCTGTGACGCTGCTGCAGGCAGGAGAGGGAGGGAGGGGTAGCCGAGCAGGACGAGGACGGGGTGATGTGGAGGACACGACATCTGGAAAACAAGCAAATGAAAAAGAATGCTTGGGCACCACGCTACAGCAGACAGCACGTGCCGCAGAAACAAACAATCTCGGCTGGGTTAGCATCAGCTACTGCACTGAAGACACCAGGCTACGTCAGTGCAAGCCTTTTGTGTGGCAAAAAAATATGTCTCATTTTGATGAGTATAAAACTGAAGGCATTGAATTGAAGCATAGATCACTCTCAGGTTGTCAGTGTTCAAGGTGAAGTGCAAGTAAATGACCAGCAGAGGGAACTGTTTGCCTCAGTCAGGCATTCAAGGGCTGTCCTGTACCTGAATGCTAATGAGCTCCATGATAATTGAATAATCTGCACATACAAGTTTATAATTCAAATTAATAGATGCAATAAATGATCCTATCCAGACAAGTGCGCCATTAATGCACACTATGTGGTGATCTGTGAATGTCCCAATTTCAGAAAATTGTCAGTCTGGTTGTACTCTACCTGCACGCTGAGGTATTGAGCGTTTTTGTATTTGTGTTTTATTGTAGTTATTTGCAATGTCAAAAAATAAACTGACAATAGTGTAAAAGACCTTAGTTTATGGCAGTTTTACTTAAAAATGATGAGGCTGCACAGTCTGTTTAATGGGTTACATATTTTGAAAATTAGACATGACTTAGGACATTAAGAGCCTTTTCACTTTTGTTTGGAACAAGAAATGAACAATAGTAGGGCAAAATAGGAGATGATAGCAAATATTATTGCGATGTTGCCGTTTACTCCAACAGCAAAAGGAAACATAATCTGCTGTTAAGTTACCACAACTTTCCAAAAAAGAAAAGTCTAAGAAATAGGTGCCAAGGTCAATAGGTGACTCTTTTAGCAAAATTGGATTTCTCACACAGTATAATAAGAATATTAATTCATTCTTCAATCAGTTTAGCTACCTAGTTAACATAGTAAACAAATTAATATTAGCAGCAGTGACAATCCTCTTTCACTTCTTTTACTATCCCTAATAAAAATGTTACCTTTTCAACTTTAGTTGTTAAATGTTGCTGAAGCCAGATCGGGGAAAGTGATGCTGTAAATTATGTAATTGTGATTATGTAAATTCCATCGCAGCATTGTTGACTAGTTTTCTAAATAATAATAATAATACTAATAATAATAATAATAATATCAATTATTAATTTCAGGACAACACAAAGAAGAGTGATACATGTTTGTTACCCTGGACCATAAGTCATAAGTTGCATATATTTGGCAATAGCATAAATTGAATGGGTCAAAATTATTTATTTTATGCCAAAAATCATTAGGATTTAAATGCATTGCTAAGGACTTAATTTTGACAACTTTAAAGGTGATTTTCTCAATATTTAGATTTTTTTTTTGCACCCTCGGATTCTAGATTTTCAAATGGTTGTATCGCAACCAAATATTGCCCAAATATTGCCCTAACAAACAAACCATTCATCAATTTATTCAGCTTGATGTATAAATCTCTGTCTCAAAAAAATAGCAGCTGGTTTTGGTTCCAGGGTCACATATTAGTAGATAATATATATACATACCATAATGGATATGACAATAGGAGGAAATACATCATCAAACTTTGTGAATTGGGCTAACTGAACAGAACTTGTAAATCCTTGTGTCAAATTTTATATTTGTGTCTAATTAGATATAATGTCTGACTATGGTCCATTAGGACACATTTCATATTTAAATGAAAATTTTGTCATTTATGGTTTATTGCTAATTGTCAATCCTATTTTATCTATTTTGCAGTTTTTTAGTCTAATAGTGTGTATTTTTTACCTATACAAATTTATTCCTATGCTATATTCCTACACCTATACTAATCTATGATCTATTTCAATTCTCTTGGTCAGATTCCTAATAATAATAATGCAGTTAGCTCAAATTCTGCACAGATTCGTCTTGTGTATGTTGGCACATTTGTAAGTAACTTTATCCGTCAATGCCAATGCTCTCAGACGTTTCTTTGATTTTCCAGGTGAGAAGAACATGTAATGCTATATGTAGGACACTGACCTAAACTGCTTGACCTCTGGGAAGGCCAGTCAAAGGTCAACTCACTTGACATCTCTGTCCATATCTTACTGATGAGCACGCTCGGACCGAGTCAGAAGAGCGTTTCGACGCACATTTGTGCTTGTGAGACAAACAATATCAAGTGCGGGCGTAAAATGACACATGGAAGTAATCTGTTCATCTCTGCTCAGGGCAAGAGGCATTTTTAATTTCACTGGAGGATAAAAAGCCAGCGGCAGAGCTCCATTCATTTTGTATGGTGCCTTAATTTCACACAGCCCACAGAAAAATTGGCAGTCGATTTGTTTTTTGAAGATCCCTCCATTGATAGTAATTAAATTTGCTCTTGTCTCTCGTTTTTTTTCCTCTTTTCTCCATATCTCCTCCTCTTTTCCCCATCTGTATGCCTCGACTCCCTCTTCTCATTCTCATTCGCTGTCATCCCTCACTGTCATACGGCCGCTCCGAGCCATCGACCTCTGCTCTTAGCCCCGGTTCAGCAGCGGGTCACCGGAGGGAGGGGGGCTCGTGTTATTGGGGGGTGCCAGCTTCCTTCCCTCGCCACGGATACAGCTGCTGCTGCCATGGCAACTGGATTGCAGAGCAGCGCAGACTGCGCAAGGACCCGCGCGCAGATACTTGCAGACACTTACAGAGAAAGACGCTCTAATGGTGTGTTACTGGGCCCTGATGTGCTTTAAAACAGGTTTAACTGCTTAAGTGAGAATGACGTGCAACCTCATTTTGACTTTCATGTTTTTTTTGGTGCTCAATAAAATCTACTCGAGCAGTATCCAACAGGTTCTTTAGGAGTTTAGGGTTTGAAACTTTCCTTCACATTTAAGGGGTAGAAACAGGGTTTGGTCGTTGAACATGTCTTAGACTTATGTCATGTAATTCTTGGTCTAAATTTAGGGATGCACTGATAATTCATTTTTAAAAAGTTTGGCAATAACTGGTAAATGTCCAATAGTAGTAATATATACATACATACATATATATATATATATATATATATAGGTCAACATATATATAAAATTGTACAATTATTAAAATAATTCTTAACATTTTTGTTATTTCAATGTTACTTAAATAATATTATTAAGTTTAGTATAATAAATATTAAAATGTTCAAAACATTAAATATTACTAATATGAATATGAATATAATAGAAAAATGTGAAATTATAAAATATTGACACATATTAAAATATTGCATTTAAACAATCAAACAATACTATTTTCAACATAGCATTTAAATAACATTAAATAAATACATGTTAAAAATATTGAAAACTAAAATGATAAAACTACTCAATCTAAACATTTTCTAAAATTGAAAATGGAACAATATTTTATCTTTATATTATTTAAATAGCATATCAAAATACAAATATTAAAAGTAAGAAACATCAATAAATATTACAAATATTGAATATTTGTAATATTTGTGATATTTAATGATAAAATACTGAAATTTAAAAAATATTCTAAATATAAATATATAATACTGAAATATATAAATATTATAAAAATATAAAATATATACATTTTTTAAATAATACAAGTATTAAGTAACACTATCAAAACATTAAATATTGCAAATATTGGATGTTTAAATAAAATAAAAAATACGATGTAAAAATATTAAAATAAAGCTATAATACCATTACCACCACTAAAATAATAGAACGTGACATTTAAATTTACAGTATAAAAAAGACATTTTTTAAAGAGTAACTTTAAGTGTGTTTTAGAAGTAATCTAAATGTAGAAATAAGGGAAAAATGCATGCATAGTCAAATATCTAAAATTAGTCAATGCATATCCAATATGAACTGATACAGTATGTTGTGCATTCCTATTTAAATCAATTATCACATGGGTAAAATTGTCATTATTAAATGGCTACTGGATGTGGCTCCCCAGATGTTGTTTTTCTTCTGTTATCATATCAGGGAGTTTTTTTGTCACCCTTGTCTTGCACATTGTGGCTAATGATCTCTGTTAAGCTACTTTGGAACGATGTGAGAAGTGCAACAGAAACAGAATTTGACTGAATTGATTCAAGCATCATGCTTGTCGCAGGTTGCCAAACTCCATAATCAAGAGCAGCGTTGCACGTGCGTAACAGACAGCACTAGTATGCTATAGCGATTGCAGTTGCGGCTCGTCACGCCTGCAGTCAGCTCTATTTGAAAATGTACAGTACATGCCAGAGGAATGTTTAATAAATCAAAAACTGATTAATGACATGATGTTGGCATCTTGGTGCAGATGATAAAGAGTCACCTGCGAATTGTGAGGTCAAATGAAGGAGAGAAAGTGAGTGGGAAGGAGAAGGAGGATAGAAGAAAGAGCCACAAGCGGAGTTCCAGATCTCTCCAGGTGTTTCGGCACTGAACGGACTTGCTTCACTCGGAGCCCCGGGCCACGAGCTTCAGACCAGGTGGAGCTACTACAAAAGAGACTATTAATTATGCCTTCACCCCTCCTTCTTTTCCTCTCTTTCCCTCTTGCCAAACAAATATGATAGATGGGGTTATCAGTGTCTCACAGAAGCATGAACGGCTGTCAGGTGTGCTTTGATGTCCGACAGCTTGAATCTCCTGCCTTGTGCTTTGATGATGTGCTTGAAATCCAGATGAATTGACATACTGTAGTTCACACTCCATACAACACGGCGGACCATTAAACACACTCCACATAAGATTTAATACACTTGTCTGTGCTTTGATAGCGAACTAGTTCTACGTTACACTTTTAAAAGTGATTCCCCTTAGAGCAATGGCAAAAGCTATAGCCCTTATCACAAAAATAAATGTATCTATTTCACTACACTTCGTAATGCAACCTAAAGGCGTTTGTTACTTGTGCCACCTGTCTTAACTATTTTTAGAAGTTTATTGCTCCCTTGGAGGTCTTGGGATTCTGTGTTGTGCTTTGGACAGCAACTTGTGAGAGGAATTTTTTTAATGCTGTACCATTGTCCTCCAATAGGTGGTGCTCCTTACATAAAACACACTAGCTTTGGTCCACTGAATGCAGAAGGACAGTTTCCACTTGCTCTTTGGTGGTTGTCAAGGTAAAGTTTGAGTATGAATATGAATATGTATTTTAAGGGCTGTGTGCTGTTCAGAATAGAATTGAGAATGCCTTTAGCAAACAGGATGTGGAATGCAAGGAAGTAGAATGAATTGGAAATGCATTTAAATTCGTATACTTTAAGCAAAGTTGGACAAGACAAACTTTATACATTTGCCTTAAAGCCTTGTTTCAAAATTGAGCAAACATTTAAAATATGAAGGTGTATAGGTCTTGCCGGATGCAGAACTGCAATTCAAATTTGAATGTAAGGAAGAAGAATTAAAATAGGGTTTCTACGTAGTTTTGGAAAAGTACAAGTAGTTTCCAGGTCTGGAAAAGTATGGAAAATGTGATTTTCCAGACTATTGCCCCTATTTAATCTTCTATAACAGAAAATTAAGAATTGAATGAAAATAAGAAGTGTTTTTTACATGGGAGCTGTTTAGTGATTGTCCAACACGACTAAATGTATTCAATGTGCACTTTTTCATTATTCTAAAAAGGACCTTACCAAAACTTAAAACTATACAGACTTTCATGTGTACATGAGAAACCATTAAACTTAGCATATAGCATGATGGACACAGAGCCACCTATTGCACCATTAGCTCATTTCGCGGTGTGGTTTTTTGGCCACCAGAGTATGCGTTAAAGCAGACCTAAGGCTTTGAAATATGATGTACCGCCGTAACAAAAGCCACATTTTGAACAACCATTTTTTATATAGTACCAGTCTTTTTTATAGACCCTTGAACTTGGCAAATAGGACAATGTACACAGCTGTATTGTGCCATCAGCCCATTTTGTGTTATGGTTTCTCAGAGAAAGTGTTAAACTCTCAAATTGGGCCTTGAGATACTAATACTCTAATGAAAGTCAAATTTTGAGCCAATTTCCAATTT
Source organism: Pseudorasbora parva (assembly GCF_024679245.1). Taxonomy (NCBI): domain Eukaryota; kingdom Metazoa; phylum Chordata; class Actinopteri; order Cypriniformes; family Gobionidae; genus Pseudorasbora; species Pseudorasbora parva. The sequence goes on from NC_090177.1 coordinate 13,684,059, forward strand.
TATCAGCAACCCTGTTAATGATGTGATTCATTGTATCAAACAGAATAAAATATCATTAGAAATGTATGTGAAAAGATAAAAAAATACAACAACTATATTTGAACAGTTCTTAAAAACCTAATCTTTTTAGGCCGCAATTAAGAAGTCAACCAGATCCAGTAAAGCTAACATATACCATTCCATAGCAGCACTGAAACGTGTTAAATTACTATATAACACCTCTTATACAATATAAATTGTGGTGCTAAATTTTTTATGTTGATTTGACAAAGTCCTCCCCGCATCCGGTGAGTTGGACTGAGGCTGTGCTGTTAATGATAGCCCTCCTGTTCAACTCCACGTGTCCCTGGAAGTCAGGTCGTGAATGAATCATTTACATTGTTTTAATCAGGCGAGTGTGAGACTGGCATGCATAAATGAGCACTGGAACCTATTTGCACTTAGTTTGCTGGGAGAGCGGGTGGTTCTTCCATCTAAAGCGGCAGGGAAATGAGGGGCAGTGCTCTGGAACGCTAAATGACCAGCCACCGTTTGGAGTCGCCCTTCAAAGAGGCAGCGACTCAAGGCGCCTCGAGTTTGTCTCTGTTCCTGATTAGCTCTCCAACCAAATGGATCGTGCAGATGCAGAGGTGTCAGTGACAGAATCAGGACAGGCTCTTTTTTTTTCTTTTTTCTTTTTAGCTCAGGTGGGTAGACAGTTGGCACGCGGAAGGAGCAACAGGCCAAAAGGTGTGCGTGCAAAAGGCTGGGGAATCATTAGCGAGATACAAATGTTAGTTTGGACAGGGTCACGGATCAAAGGGGGTGAAATGCTCCCATGTACAGGCAGCGAAATGACTGCACTGCTTTGCCACTGAGGTGTTTCTCCGCTCTCCCGGCTGCCAGAAACTTCCAGTAAATGGGAGTTTTTGCATAACATTACTGCAACTGCCTTTTCCCTCAACTTGAACCAAACAGAGCCGTCACAGAGCTTTCTCTCGACCGCCTGCAGTATTCCAGCCCACTGAATAATTGCATACTTGTACTCCATCCCCACCTCCACAGAAACACTGTAAAAAATTATTGTAATTTTAAAGGGTTTGTTCACCCCAAAATGAAAATTGTATGAGTTGCAAGATATTTAAAAAAATGTTGGTAACCAGACAGTTGATGGTATACAATTGGCTTCCATAGTATGAAAAAAAACATACTATGGAAGTCAGAGGCACAACTTTGGTTATTCAACATTCGTTAAAGTATCTTATTTTGTGTTCAACAGAAGAAAGAAACTCATACAGGTTTGGAACAGCATAAGGGTGAGGAAAAGGACAGAATTTTCACTTTTTGGTGAACTATTATTCCTTTAACGGTAAAACACTGTAAAATGCTACAGTAACAACTTGATTGTTAACAGATCTAATAGGGCAATTAATGTAAAACACAGTAAAATACTGTTTAGTTTACAGTTTTTGAAAGTGAAAAACTAGTTTGAAACAATTTTAGCTAAAGTTGGGGCTGAGATGGGTTCCACATGTTTCCCGGTTGGGTCCCATATTACAGCCCATTTTTCAGCCCATTTCATACCAACATGTAGCCTGTCAAGCCAGACCAACATTAAGATGTTTGGTCTGGAAACTCACCATTGACAGGGCTCAATCCGAGGGGCGGGATAAACGGTTGTCTTTCAAACTCCCTCTGCACGCATTGGATAGTGCTACAACCAACCAGAGCAACGAAGGTGAAGAGGAGCTCGTTGATAGATTAAGCTTTCACCGTATCCGGTCGGCAAAACTCGGAACACATCTTCCCTTTTTAAGAATGACTTCAGTGCCGTTCTTTGTTCTTTTCTCAGAGAAAAGCTTAACTCCAAGTCTTCCAGAGTCGCAGTCAAAGCTGATTAGAAAGACCGCCATTCGCCAGTTTCTGTGTTTTCTAGAAGCACGCAAGCGCAACTCGGCCATCATTATGTTAAGCCCCACCCACCGACTCTATACATGATGTGGTTGGCCCGACCAGAGTTTGGCATTTACAGCTCAGAAGTGTATTGAGAGTTGCTAGACAACACTTGCGGGTAGATTTGCTGCCGCTAGGGTGCATCTAGATTTCTAGGCTAACAAACATGGGCTCCACCCACACTCACCTAAAGGATTATTAGGAACAACTGTGCAATTTCTCATTAATGCAATTAACTAATCGACCAATCACATGGCAGTTGCTTCAATGCATTAATGGGTGTGGTCCTGGTCAACACAATCTCCTGAACTCCAAACTGAATGTCAGAATGGGAAAGAAAGGTGATTTAAGCAATTTTGAGCGTGGCATGGTTGTTGGTGCCAGACGGGCCAGTCTGAGTATTTCACAATCTGCTCAGTTACTGGGATTTGCATGCACAACCATTTCTAGGGTTTACAAAGAATGGTGTGAAAAGCGAAATCATCCAGTATGCGCCAGTCCTGTGGGCAAAAATGCCTTGTTGATGCTAGAGGTCAGAGAATGGGCCGACTGATTCAAGCTGATAGAAGAGCAACTTTGACTGAAATAACCACTCATTACAAACAAGATATGCGGCAAAGCATTTGTGAAGCCACAACACGCACAACCTTGAGGCGAATGGGCTACAACAGCAGAAGACCCCACAGGGTACCACTCATCTCCACTACAAATAGGAAAAAGTGACTCTTCATCACCAAAATTGGACAGTTGAAGACTGGAAAAATGTTGCCTGGTCTGATGAGTCTTGATTTCTGTTGAGACATTCAGATGGTAGAGTCAGAATTTGGTGTAAACAGAATGAGAACATGGATCCATCATGCCTTGTTGTGCAGGCTGGTGCAGGCTGGTGGTGGTGGTGTAATGGTGTGAGGGGATGTTTTCTTGGCACACTTTAGGCCCCTTAGTGCCAACTGGGCATCGTTTAAATTCCACGCCCTACCTGAGCATTGTTTCTGACCATGTTATGACCACCATTTACCCATCCTATGATGGCTACTTTCAGCAGGATAATGCACCATGTCACAAAGCTCAAATAATTTCAAATTGGTTTCTTGCACACTATCAACTTGCAATTAAAAGTGATTTATTATTGCAACGTTTCGATCTTTTCAATCTTTTTTGCAATAATAAATCACTTTTAATTGCAAGTTGATAGTGTGCGGGACTTCTGTTTTCATTTGATGATAATTTGACTTTTTTTGTCCTGCTCTCCTACGCACCTATCACACACAGATGTGCGACGTTTATGTGATTGAAATTGGTTTCTTGAACATGACAATGAGTTCACTGTACTAAAATGGCCCCCACAGTCACCAGATCTTAACCCAATAGAGCATCTTTGGGATGTAGTGGAACGGGAGCTTTGTGCCCTGGATGTGCATCCCACAAATCTCCATCAACTGCAAGATGCTATCCTATAAATATGGGCCAACATTTCTAAAGAATGCTTTCAGCACCTTGTTGAATCAATGCCACACAGAATTAAGGCAGTTCAGAAGGGGAAAGGGGGTCAAACACAGTATTAGTATGGTGTTCCTAATAATCCATTAGGTGAGTGTACAAATGTTGTCTGGGTTAAAGCTGGGACCAAGATGGGTCTTGTGCATGCATTTGGGTCCCACCTGATTGCAAGTGCCATTCTATATGAAATTTATCTGAGCAATTAACATGGGGCCATTATGGAACCTGCAGACAGTCCCGCGTGTGGGGGTGAGTTGCCTCTCCAATAATTGCAAAAAAACAAAACATTGATTTGGACTAAAATTTTGAAGTATAAACACTGAAAAAGATTATTTGCTTGCAAAACGTTCTCCAATAATCTTTTTATTTGCAGCATCGAAAAATAATTTATGCAGCGTAGTCATCTTATAATAGGCTTTATGCCGAAAGTCACGTGAACAGACAGGAAAATAGGTCTCGTTGCATTCGCTTGTCAGAGAAAGCGTTAACAACAATACAAACTGAGGCCGATATCTATGGACTTTTAAGGTACAAAGTTTAAGCTAATCTAGTTTGTTTATTTTTATTTTATTGTTAGTGTTTTATTTGATTTAAATATCTAAAAGTTTGTCAATCTGCATAAACATATCATCTTTGCTCACTCCTTTGCTCATTCCTTATCTTAAAGTAAAATAGCTATATATTTTACACAGCACATTAAAAAGACCTGAACCAGAAGCAGTACGACCTGCTTTAAAGAATACGGAAGTTTTTTGTACGTAACCCCCCATTTACAGTGAGAAACCTAAAACTGAAATTCCCAAAACAGTATCAGTTGATAAACTATGTTATTTCATAATATAATCATCAAATATCATGTTACTGTAAATTTAGTTTAATTGTAAAACCAAAATGTTGCCACTATTTGATACAGTAAATAACATACAGCATTACAGCTCGCATTCAAGTCCACCTTTCACCTTAGATGAAGGATTACAGTTTGTTAGATCAGCAAAACAAATAAGTCAATAGTCGAGGCTAGGGAGTCCTCCCGGGAGTGGCATCCATCACGGCGGTGACTGGCAGCTCTGTCAATGAGCAGGAAGGCAGTAATGTGTTGGCATTTGGAGGGCAGCAGGAGGAGGAGGTGCTGGTGGAGCTGATAAGAAGGAGAGCAGAGGGGGAGGCCTATTCTAATCAACACTTTGCTCTATTAATAACGCATGAGATAGAGGAACAGCAGAACTCCCACTGATGAGCTTGGCATCGCTTGCTTTATAGAGTGGCTTGTAGTGTTGATGTGGTTATCTGCTGTTGTTTATAGCCCTTTTGATTAGAAAAAGAGTTGGCCAAGTCAGATTCACCTTATCATGAGTAGATGCTCATAATAACCTTATTGATTAAAATTGATCAATCAATCAACTTTATTTATATAGCGCTTTTACAATGACGATTATTTCAAAGCAGCTTCACAGTGTTAAAGGTGACAATATTGCAACAAAATTTTATTTGGCTGTACAGTCGTTCTGGAGCAAATAGTGATGTTATCAGCTTAATTACATTTATCATATAGTGACAATGTTGGCAGATCAGTATTATAGATTATTAAATAAGTTAATTAAATTAAATAACCTAATTAATTAATTTTATTTGTATATTTAGTTGAATAACAGTGTGCTTACCCATATATAACTCATTGTCATGGTGTTTTGGGTGGTAATTCAGTGACAGTAAAGACATTAAATTAAGCATTTATTTGAAATATAAATCTTTTGTAACATTATACAAAAGATTTATATTTCAAATAAATGCTTCATTTTAACTAATTGTATTTATTTTGCTTGAGAACAAATGCAAACCATTTCTGAATGGGTTTGTAGTGTTCAGTCATTTTTTATATTTCGACAACCTTGTCTATGTTAGCAAGCTGGATAACATTAGCGTGGTGACAAATTATCAGAATTCACAACAACAATGTAGAATACATCAATTCAGAAAGTTTTTAAGGCATAAAAATGTGAGCAAGATCAACAAATGTAAGATTTTGGCCCAAAAGGGCAAGTGATGGTTCTCTTTATTTGTGCTTCTTTTGCATTCCTGTGACTCATACAGTAGATCATAGAGCTAGCAATCCCAAATGTCATTTGGGTTTGATTCTCATTAAAAACTGTTTGAAATTAGTGTTTCACTTTAAGAAATTACTTTTTTTGTTAAGTCTAGGTGGAAACATGTTTCTTTAGTAATGTGACATACACAATATTACCAAAAGTATTTGGAGACTCCTCCAAATGATTGAGTTCAGGTGTTCCAATGACTTCCAAGGCCCAAGGTGTATAAAATCAAACACCTAGTCATGCAGAATTCAAGCACAGTACCTTGATTGGTTGCCACCTGTGCAAAAAGACTATTTGTGAAATTTCCTCACTACTAAATATTACACGGTGAACTGTTATTGGTATTATAACCAAGTGGAAGTAATTGGAAACAACAGCAACCCAGCAGCGAAGTGGTAGGCCGCTTAAAATCACAGAGCGGGGTCAGCACATGCTAAGGTGCACATATAGTGCACTCAATAGCTACAAACCTCCAAACTTCATGTGGCCTTCAGATTAGCTCAAGAACAGTGTGTAGAGAGCTTCATGGAATGAGTTTCCATGACCGAGCTGCTACATCCAGGCCTGACGTCACCAAATGCAAAGCAAAGCATTGGATGCAGTGGTGTAAAGCACACTGCCACTAGACCCTAGAGAAGTGGAGACGTGTTCTCTGGAGCGACGAATCACGCTTTTCTCTATCTGGCATTCCGATGGACAAGTCTTGGTTTGGCGGTTGCCAGGAGAACAGTACTTGCCTGACTTCATTGTGTCAAGTGTAAAGTTTGGTGGAGGGGGAATGGAGTTATTTTTCAGGGGTTGGGCTTGGCCCCTTGGTTCTAGTGGAATTAACATTTTGAAAAATGTTATGCTCCCTGTCTTATGTTATACTATCCCAACTTTGTGGGAATAGTTTAGGGATGGCCCCTTCCTGTTCCAACATGACTGCGCACCAGTGCACAAAGCGTCGGTCCATAAAGACATGAATGAGTGAGTTTGGTGCGGAGGAACTTGACTGGACTGCACAGAGTTCTGACCTCAACCTGATAGAACACCTTTGGGATGAATTAGAGCGGATACTGTGAGCCAGCCTTCTCGGCCATTATCAGTGCCTGACTTCACGAATGTGCTTCTAAAAGAATGGTTAGAAATTTCAATAAACGCACTACTAAACCTTGTGGAAAGCCTTCCCAGAAGAGTTATAACTGCAAAGGGTGGTCCAACTCCAGTGTTTGGCAGTAGCTAACTACAAGTAGCGACACTACTAGTTTAACTACATTTTCAGTAGTTCCATTACTTTTGAAACAGTGTAGCTTCTCCAGTAGCTAACTACTTTATCCAGCAAGTGCTGTGTAGCATAACCAAAAGCTAAATTCTGTTTTGGGTTTTGATGAGTTCGAGCCTGTAATGACCGAAGCTGAGCAGTGTAACGGACGCTCAGCTCAATATTCTGCTCTATGCCAGCACGCTTCACTCAATCGCTCACAGCCCAAGTAAACGCTCCACTCATGAACGGCTTGGGCTCAGCGGTAAAATGGCGTTCGATCAAATCCTGTTTCGACATGACATATCTCTGTACTGTAGCATAGCCTACTATACTTGTTTTATTAATAAAGGCCTTCTGAAGCAAAGTGCCGTAAGAAAAATAACCATATTTAAAACTTTATAAACTAAAATAACTAACTTCCGGTGGAAAGCCATGCAATTCGAACTTACAGCAAAATAGTAATCCCTGTTTTGTTTTGCTTCATCCTCTGTGCTTCTGCCATGCATCAAGGGTTCAAGGGGCAAGGGTTACTCTTTCGCTGTAAATTGATGCAAAGGCAATCCTCCGGAAGTTGGTTATTTTTGTCTATAAAGTTGTAAATATGGATAATTTTCTTACACAAGCACACCACTTCGCTTCATAAGGCCTTTATTTAACCCCCTGTGTGGAGCAGTTATATGATGGATAGATGATATTTTTTTGGACTTCATAATTGAGGCAACAATTCACTGCCATGATAATGCTTGGATTAGCCAGGACTTTTTTAATATAACTCAGATTTTATTTTATTTGTCTGAAAGGAGAATATCATATACCTAGGATGACTTGAGGGTGAGTAAATCATGGGCTAATTTATATTTTTGAGTGAACTAACCCTTTAAGTTAAAAAAATCCATATGTTGATTTCCACCCCTGTAAGTACAATTTCAGCACTTCAATTTCCCCAACACAACCCAGACGTACCAATTTAGCTGCAATTCAGCTGCCTGATGGAGAAAATCGCATTGGGATATTTTTGGGATATTTTTGGGATATTTTTGACTGGCCATTGGGCTACTTTTGTTGCACAGACCTGGTAACCCTGATTGCAAGTAATGTCAGAAAGATATCAGCTCTGCTGTTTGTCATTAGTCTTGCAATGTGTAGTGAGCCAGTGTCCTTTACTGTCCTTACCAATACTGATTCATGAGCTTGGGGCTGATTGAGACACACCCTAAGATATTGGCCTAGAAGGGCAAGTGATGGTTTTGTCTGGTTAAGCACCCCTTTTTTCACATCCCTGTTATGTAATCTTGATCCCAACTTTTGTTCCACGCCTTTTGGGTGGTGTAGCCTATAGATTTAAAGAACTAGTAACTGAAAGGATGTAGGCACCAACCCAGCAGGAAGCGACCCATGATCTTTTCTCATTGTGCATTCGAGCAAGACACTTAACCTCATGTTTCTTCAGGGGGATTGTCCCTGTAATAAGTATACTGAGAGTTGCTAAGGATAAAAGCATTATCTAAATGATAAATTAGCAACGTCTTTGTTTTTTTCCCCTCTCATTACCCGTATTCCACAGTCCTGTTCCATAATCCTTTCCCGCAATCCTATTTCACAGTCCTGTTCATGAGTCTCTGTCCTGTTCTGCAATCCTGGTATACAGTCCTGCATCATGTTCCTGGCAATCTTTGAGTCCCCAGAGTGATGGTGTGAACCGGTGAGTAATCTCCCTGCTAGTATGCCTGAGTTTCCATTGATTTTGTCTCAACTTCCAGCTCCCCCAATTACCTCCATTCAAGCCTGTTAGTGGCCATGACGTCAGGGGAGTGATAGTAGATCCTGGTCTTTGCTCTCTGATCTGTTTGTTTGCACAACTAATTATTCCTGCTGCTTCCTTTCATTAGGAGGAGCTGAGATATTGGGTTGTCTGGAACACTAAGTGCTTATTTTGTTTGGTGTGCAGGGACTGGATAGAGAGAGCTGGCTGTAGACGGTTCAGACTGTTTTGTTGCATACTGCAGGACTTTGTAAGGAAATATCTAAACCTATATCAATAATATAGAGAATTTGCAACTCAAAATGGCCACAAATGCAACTTGAATTTAACCTTGTATATCAGTTTCAAGGTATCAGTGGTTGTGCCAAGTCATTGATATTTTCTCTTTGCCACGTTCATTGACTTGCTGAAAGAGGACAGAAAATAGTGTGGATTATTTGCATGCGCAGTGGGCACTGTTGTACAGTCTGTGATGCTCCTGCTAACTGGTTAACGGTTAATGTGAATTAATAACCATAACATCCATAACATGAAATCTTGTTTCTGCCTCAGAGGATAAATAAATAAAGGTAATTGTGACTTTTCTTACATCACATATCTGGCAATGCCACCTTATTTTTTGTTTTATTTCTCATAATAGTGACTTATTTAACTTTTTGACTGTTAATGTATCTCTCATAATTGTTGCAATATTTCATTGTGTGACTTTAATTCTTATTTTAATCTCACAAATGTATTCCTGTAGCTCAAGAGAGCTAGACCATAGAGCTAGCCACCCCAATGTCATGAGTTTGATTCCCATTGGAAACTGATAGAAGTGACTGAAAGATACATTTTAATAAAGTATTTTCTTGGAATAACCCACACCAATGAATTGTGCAAAATAGAACAAGAGACGTGCATTAAGTAGAGTCAATTTTAAATTGAAGTGGACATAAAGGCCTTTGTGCGAGGGGTTAACATTTCTTCTATTTAATGAGTCCACTCCGAACAAATCCTTACCGCCTGCTAATGAGGACAGGAAGTCAAGAAGACTTACTCTCATTTCCTCTGAGCCTCAGCCCACTCTTATTTAGTGTGCCTGCTTGCATCTTGTGTTTGTGTGTTAGATTTTTTTTTTCCCCTGTTAAACTTCATTGTAGTGAATTATGTCTGGGAGGGTTGTGCGAGCAAGCAAGACCCTGCATCTGCAGTCCCCCTCCCCCCTTTCCCAGCAACCCCAGCGCACTCAGCAGTGAGAGGAGAGTGCCAAAGAGAGCACAGCCGTGGCTCCTTAATGACTCCCATCCCTCTCCGTGCCACGTTATTAATTAGCTCAATGATCCTTGCCGATGGGACCTGGGCGGAGGATTAGAGCCCCCCGGCACACGCCCGCGGCTGCCACTGTCGGAAAGGTGAAGAGGGACAGGACCGTGCACTGCGTGTCTCTGGAGAACCTGGGCACTGCAGCCAGTATCACTCTCAGAGCCCATGGGAACCAGGTGTGTGTAACAGAGAGATAGTGAGAAAGCAGAATGCAGCATGTGTACATGCGTCTATGAGATAATATGTGAGCATATGAACGTATATATATATACTGTGCTCACTTTCACAGTACTGTCTTTCCTGTTCACATGTGACAAAGGATAGTCCTGTCACCCACCTGATTGTGATTGAAATCTCTCCTCTACGTGTGACTGCAGGAGATGGTGTCTCCTTGCCCTCCCATCGAATCAATCTGTTTATCTAAGGCCCGGTGCTCATGGCACATACATTTGCGCTGGTCAAAATGAAAAGAAAGTGTGAAAGAGAGTGGGACTGGCCTCTCCAGATGCCTGGCAGTGGCATGGAACAAATTAACATAAATGTCATTGTCAGAATGGAATGAAGACAAAATCTGGGCATGCAAGCAATCTGTGCTGCCAGATGATGACAAGGAGACTCGTTTTTGCACACAAAGAAGACAGTATGGTTGGAGAATAAAGGTGTTTTTATTTTATTTAAAATATGTTTGCATTCCTTAAATGTGAGGGGTCGACATTGACTAATGTGGGTTTTTTGGGAGCTCATGCATGCAAGTGAATGCAAGTAATAGCCTTGTTTGAAAGTGTTTGACTAAAATCCCTTGAAACCTAAAACAGAAAGGTATTTGAAATTATTACACTTTGTATTTATATATTTTATCATATTTATTCATTTTTTTGGATTAGGATGGAGGAAAACTTAATTTCCCAGAATGCATTACCTGTGTCAATTCACTAAAAATAAAAAATTCACTAACTCTTCCAGGCATTCCGATTGAAATTGGAAATTAGGGCAAATTGTCCGAAAGGCAAGTGACAGTTGGGGTGTTTGGAAATTGCTTGTTTTTTTGCAATCGCATCTAGCCAGGCGAGCTCAAAATGAGAGAACCACTTCCCTGGGGTTGGATCAGAGTACATTTTTAGATTTGGAAGCGGGGCTGCATCTTTATTGGTCCAGCATCAGAGCGTCAACACGTGTGGTGGGCCATTTGGGTCTTGTCTGGATAAATTGGCATTCAAGCCGCATCCTGCTTGCAGTCTGATCCTGGCGGCTGCGATAATGCTAATGGCAGCGTGTTGGCGTGGAGTTGAGACACTCGCTCTCTCGCATCATACGTCTCTATATGGCTCTCGGCATCACCAAGGTGACAGCTGCGCGCTGCCTGTGTGATTATTGACTGGGTGAACTCGGCACGACCCCGCTGGTGTGCGAGTAAAGGGCAGGGAGTTAGTGTATGCCGCACTGTCTGTCAGAGATGTCAATACTGTGATGAATGGAGGGGCTGGTTATTAAAGCAGAATTAGAGCGGGGGGCACGGGGAGGAGGGCGGGTTTGGAGGAGGGCGATAAATGATGGTGCAAATGGCTCTGCAGTCGAGGGCTGTAGTGCCGGATGGCACAGCATCAGTGTCATCCGTCTTTATTATCCTCCAGGGAGAGGAAAGAGAGAGAGCGATAGAACGAGGGAAGGTTGGGGAGCGGTCAGAGATACAAGAGCCCATCAATGAGCCTTGTACTGATTCCCCCTGCTGGTCACTTTCTCTCCTCCTCTCACCTTAAAGTCGTCCCCTTCTCCTTCTCTGACTTCTCTGCACTCTTTCGTTCTCCTTCTTTTCCCTCCATTTTCTCCAGCACAGAGGGAGGGGAAGACCCCCTACTGCTATTAATCATGGTGAAGTCTCAAAGCCCAGCGGCTGTGCATACTCATGCAGGCAGACGCACCAACATCCACGTACGCGGGCGATGTGTGGAACGGGCCAGCCGGTGGGTTCACTGCACAGTCACAGTGTGCGAGGAGAGAGGGTGATTGGAGGAGCGGGTGCTTGGCCGGCCCCTTCGTGAGATGCCGCCATGACTACAGATGAGGATGCTGCTCGCTATTCGTATTCTCTCCTCACCCGCTACCGAGCCCACAGAGAGGCTGTTGCTTTTTTCTAATTAGTGCTTTATTTATTGATACCCCAGTTAACATCTCTACAAATTTTGGAAAGACTCTGTCTCTATTACTGGAGGATTCATCTGCTTCAGTTTCTTTACTTTGCTCCAGAGAACATGGAGATATTCAGCTCACCTTCCTCTCCTTACCACCCTTTTCTAGTTTTCCTTAATTATATGAATATTTGCATATTTATGCAAACTTACCATAGGGATCCGTACTGCCATTTAAAATCTAGATCATTATAAGTTGATTAAGACTATAGTAGGCGAGAAACAATATGTGAAGTAAGAGTTCACAGTACTCATAAAAATGTAGGCAAAACCTGCTGAACTACTATTTCTGGCCAGTTTCTGATGGACACTACTATCCCATGAGGCCACGGGAGAAGGTTTATGAATGGTAGTGAAGCGACTAAACTGAGGCTGGTGGTCATATAATAATTGCAACGATGGTGAATGTAGTGCGCTCGAATTAACATACTCGTACTTTACATATATTCAAAATAAGTACCTATTCAAGAGAGTATGAGATTTCAGACGTAGCCCAACTGCCTCGTTTTGATGAATGCTCACACTTAAGTTGTACTTGCCGGGTTTTGTACCGAGATAAAATGGTCGAAAACTACGGCAAAAACACCTGAATGCTTTCTGAAGATGTACATAACAGCATTTTTATGAATCATGAGATTGCCAATAATGACTAGACTGAAGAAAAAAAATATAATTTATTTTTTACAAGTGTTTTACATGGATTTAGATTTTGCTCTTCATTGCGTTGTGTGTTAGGATTAACGTACTTGTCCGTAAAATTACTGGATAATGTCCAGGTAAAAAGCTGCCAGTACTAGTGACAGTTTTCTATTATTTTACCGATTTATTTTTTACACTGTAGAGTTTGTCGTAAATATTGGAAGCTTGTGAAAACAAGCCATTATTTCCTATTTACAAACAAATGAGTCAAAAGAGTAGTATGTCCGGATACATATTATCGGCATTTGAAAAACAGTAAGCGAAAAGTCCCCGGATGACCTACTGCCACCAAGATTCTAGAGTGTGCATTCATGGACACTTTACAGTCCCATGAGGCTACAGGAGAGGATTTATGAATGGCAGTGAAGTTACGAAACTGATGCTGTAGGTCATGTGACAGTAGCAACATGGTAAATGTTGTACGTCCGAATTTCATTCATACTACCTACCCATATAGTCATACTAACTACAACGGTCACAACGTAAGTTCAAATATCAGAACAATTCACTTGCTGAATGATTCAAATCAAAATATTTTTTTGCTGCATCTGAAATACTGTCAGAGTCGTGGCAAAGTTCACAACCAACTCCCTCTTGAACTATGGCCGATACTATGATGTATTTGTGATACTTATTTACAGTACTGATTGCTTAACACATAATTAAATATGCATTTTGAACAGTGTATTAAAAAATATATTTTCAAAAATCTAAATATTAAAATATATTAAAATAAACAAAATAATACATGCAAAAAGTTTATATTTGGTTATTGTTTAGTATAGTGAGGAAACTTTTGTTTGGGAAAAAGACATTTTATTTAGTCTGGAGCCCTGGCTATCCAGTTGTCTTTCTCACATTTCAGTTGCGAGTGCTTGTTGCTTTAACTTGCCCTCTTTTGGCAAGTGATCCCACACCATCTGCGTTCTGTCGTTCCGCCACTTAAATGAAAGTCTGGATCATTGTTGCGGTAGACAAAACATTTACTCGAGGTCTTCAGGAAGAGAGCCAGAACACTTAGAAGGATAACTGTGTTCGAGATTAATATGATCCAAGTTGTTGTCTCATGGTCACTCCCATAATGTAAGAGAGACTCTTAACCTCAAAATCTCTTACTCAACCCTCTTAACATCTGAAAGACAAACACAACAAATTTTAGGAAACGCGCCAAACATGGCCCTTAATTACCAGCCACTCCCTTTGACCAACATGTTCACTCTCATTTATGCGTGTCATCTCAGTGTGCGGCCACTGTAAGGCTGACGGTCATTAAATGGGAACCTAACCCCAGAGTTCAGTCATTCACAGCTCATATCCTTTTTTCCACACCATTTTTATCTTCCGCTAAGATAAAACTTGGCTTGCAGCTAATATTTTTGAAATAAACCTCTTTAACCTTATTTTTCTCTTTTTATATTTGACAGTCAAGTCAAGTGAGTATGTTCTGCATTAAAGGAATATTATGAGTTCAGTGCATATTAATCTCAATCGACAGCATTTGTGGCATCATTTTGATTTACTTTAAAAAAATATTTTGACATATTTCTTTACAAAAAGAAAAGAGAAATGATACACTTACAATGGAAGTGAATGGGGCCAGTAATAGTAGCATTTCAATTTAGAAATGCAAAGCTTATAATTAATGTATTAACCCCTGGTTTAAAATGCATGTTTGAGCTGTTTAAATTTAAAGGAACTTGGACTGTCATACCTTAAAATATGTCAGTGACATCATAATTTTAGAATGACTATACAACGATATGTTGTCATGGAAAGAAATCAAGAACAAACTGAAGTGACGCCATTTCGAACCAAAATCAGACCAAAACAAACTTCGTTTGGAGTTCGTTTTGGGAGTTCAAAACAGCTTACCAAAATGAAATTTCCAGAAAACTGACGGGTAAATACCTTTGTACTACCATTGGTGCATGCCACGCTCTGCCTTATTTCACAACATAATCTTTTCTGGTTAATTTCTCTCATTGTGTACATAGAGATCAGATGTCCGTGAGATAAAACATGAACCATAGTAAAAAAAGAAGTTGTACTTCTGATGAAACGAGACCATGAAACTGTATTTTATGTTTAAAATGATAAAGCGGCCTGATTTTGAGTAATCTACTGTATAATAGAATGCCGAATGGCAGAGTTTGTGAAAAATATATCCATGTTGCTAGATGTTTTTCTTATGCTTTATTTAAAAATGCTTGCTGTTTTCTCAATTTAGTTTATTTTGCTATTGAGAGGATAGCATGCAGCACATATTTACATATTCATCTAACCTTTGCGCTCGATAACAGTATATCGGAGTATATTGTGTTACCCCTAAGCAAAGAACCAAAAAGAACTTTGACATGAGTATATCAGAGCCTTAACTTTACACAAAAAGGGTTTATAAGTGACCTCATTGACCTGGTTTGACTTCCTTTGCAAGTGCCTCACTGTAACTTTGTTTTTTGCTTTTTTCAAAGAAAACTAGGGACAAACGGAAATGATTTTTTCAATGGTAATCAACCTGTAGTATTCCTTTAAGAAGGCGATAATCCAAATGGGTCAAATAAGCCCCGCCGTGTGAACGGAAGAAAGCAATAAGTTAATAATTAATTATTACATTAGCAGCCGCTTCTCTCAGGTGATCAGTCAGTGCCGCGGTGCTCCCATCCCGCCATTCCGGCCGCTATCTCATACCAACACCTGTGGTTCTTGCTTCCTCTCCTCCATCGCTCCTCTCCGGGCCCTTCGGCCTTCTCCTCTTTGCCCAGATGGAGCGAGACCCGCGTGTCACATCAATCCGAGTGTACTATTTATATTTATGTACGAAAGAGAGAGGGGAGAAACCATGGCACTGTGGGGTTTATTGACTAAGCATTAAGTGGGCATTATCAGACGATAGGGATGTTATTTATGAGGCAGAGGGAGAGACACTGTGGCTGAGTTATGTGAGAACCAGCCTGAGGATGAAAGCTGCTCACACTGAGAGGGCTGATAGCAGCCTGCCTCTGTCCCCTCGCCTTGGCGCAGGAAACGGGGTGTGACGTACCCGGCTGAAAAGAGCTGCAAATTTATGGACAGTCGGTCCGTGCCAGCCTATAGGTCAACCATGGCCTGTTTATCTGGGTCTCGCTGTCGTCGCTATGGTCAGGGATCAATGGCGCTATGCAGAGCAGATGCGAAAGTTCAATGACAAATATGATACTGTGTGCTAGAAGGATGCAGATGTGCATATAATGCAGGACCTGTGGGAGTGAGCATTGACTTATGGTTGTGATTTATTTGTATAAATTCATGTTTTAAATATTACTTGCTAATATTTTGGAAAGGTTAGATAAAAGGGGTCACAGACCTTTTTGTTTTCAACCATATTGTTTTTATACCTGTGTGGAAAAGCACTATTTATTTGCTTTGTTTTCCTTCAGTTAATTTACTCTTATCGCCACTTGCTCATTAATAATAAGGGCTGTGGATCAATGTGAAATATGAGCTGTAAATCCCAATGCCAGCTCTGCAGAAGCCAAATTGACCCTATTTTCTTTCTTCATGCGCATTCCTGTTTTTTTTAGCTCCATTTAGAAGTGAATGTTATTCCAAATATTTTTTTTGTTTTTTAATCTGATGTCACCAAGCACTCTTTTTACCCCCTGCCCACCATTAACCTGAACATTGATTGTCCTGTTGCTCTTGAAAATACATCACAAATGTAAGCTGTGAATACAATTTATTGTTAAAGTAGGGATCTGAAAATGTGAAAAGAAATTGGACCAGTGGAATGTATGTATATAATATAATCATTTTTGTGTAGATTTATTATTCACTGTCAGAAAAAAGGTACAGTGCTGTCACTGGGGCGGTACCCTAAGGTACAAAACTAAAAAGGTACAAAGATTTACCTTTTTTCTGAGAGTGTTTTTGCAAAATTCCAGCCTCTTGAAACCCTTTTTGGTGCAAATATTAACCAATATTTGGTGCAAATATTAACCAATGTTTGGTGCAAATATTAAAATGGTGAATATATACACTCCTGAACAAAATCTTAAGACCAGGGGATTCATTGCAAGTTTTACACATTTCGCACTTGTGGATCATAACCGGGTTGTAAGTGCTGCTTCAAAATGCCAAAAGAAGAAACAGGAGCAAGAGACGAAAAATAGAGAGTAGGCAATTTATTGAAAACTGCATTTAAACTGAAACAGGCCGTTCATCAGCTGATCAAAAGTTTAAGACCATAGCCATAAAAAGGTCAAATTTGCACAAAAATATGGCTTTCATGGCATTGTCCTTCAAGCAGTCATACTGTCAAGATCTCCTGATGGCAAAGGCAAAAAGGCTTTCTCTCTTCGAACGTGGCAGGATTGTTGAGCTGCACAAGCCTTTCGCAATGCGCCATCGCTGCTGAGGTTGGACGCAGTAAGACAGTCAAAAATCCTGAGAGTTATGGGACAAAAAAGTCAAGTGGTAGGCCCAAAAAGATTTCACCTGCACTGAGCCCAGGATCCGACGGGTTGTCCGTGAAGACACAGGTCGATCCTCAACCCAAATTAAGGCCCTTACTGATGCTGACTGGAGCCCAATAACCATAAGATGTCATCTGCTAGAGAAGGGCTTCAAGAACAAAAAACGTCTCCTCCCACGACACAAACTTGCCCATTTAGAATTTGCTAGGGAGCACCAAACATGGGACATTGAAAAGTGGAAGAAAGTTTTATTCTCTGATGAGAAAAAATTTAACCTGGACGGTCCCCATGGCTTCCAACGTTACTGGCATGACAAGGAGATCCCACCTGAGATGTTTTCTACGCGGCACAGTGGAGGAGGCTCCATCATGATCTGGGGTGCTTTTTCCTTCAATGGGAAAATGGAGCTTCAGGTTGTGCAGGGGCGTCAAACTGACTTGTGGATCTGTTGTTGGATTGAGATCTAGGGAATATGGAGGCCAAGTCAACACCTCAAACTCGTTTGCTTTGTGTCAGGGCACATTATCTTGCTGAAAGAGGTCACAACCACCAGGGAATACTGTTTTTATGAAAGGGTGTACATAGTCTGCAACAATGCTTAGGTAGGTGGTACGTGTCAAAGTAACATTCACATGGATGGCGGGACCATAGGTTTCCCAGCAGAACGTTGCCCAAAGCATCACACTGCCTCAGCCAGCCTGCCATCTTCCCATAGTGCACCCTGGTGCCATGTGTTCCCCAGGTAAGAGATGCACCTGTCAGTGGTCATAATGTTATGCCTGACATAACATTATGTTTGTGACTTTATTGATTGTTCTTACTTTAAAAGTAAAGCAAAAATAAATTTGGGAAACACTTAAACTCCATATTCCCAACTCAGACTCTGAAATCAGCCCATCGTGATTCCTGTTTAATACTGTCACTGAGAATATGAACATTCTTTGAAGCTCTTTGGAGACCATCATTTGATTCATGTGTGACCAAATGCAAGTAATGTTTATAGTTGTATAACAGTTTAAGTGCTTTCTGCTGAAATATTGGTTGGTTTTAAGACGTATGGACAGAAATTAGAGGAAGGAGTGTTTCATTCACTAATGTCACAGTTTATTTCGAATTACTTATTACAATCACAGCTGTTGATTCCGAAACTTTATTGCAGATTTACACGTCTCGTGTTTACCTCTCAGTGGCCAGAGTGCCACATAAAAATGAGGAATTATCAAATGCACTTTCAAAAATAAAACAAAATTCCTTTCTGGCTGAAACAGGAAAAAAAATATCACATGGGTCAGCCGAGCCTTTTAAGGATGGAGCTAAATCTGACATCACGTATGATCATGCACCTTTCTTGCTTCTATAAAATGCCAACATGCACAAACGCTCACACTTCACCTACCTAAAGCCATCTTTCTCTCTGGTAAACCAGGTCAACAAACAAAAAGCAATTATGTTAGGCAGCTGCCGCCTGGGAGTGGGTAATTACAGTGCAGTGTGGACAGCTTCATTCTAAACAGGTACTAAAAGCATCATTAATCATTTCCATCATGATGCTTCAGTCCGTTAACGATCACGTGACGTGCCGCCGAGGGCCCGCCAGGGATGGAGGCAGGCTGCTGTGGGAGACGTCGGCGTGCGATTGGCTGCTGGCAGAAGTCCTTGCGGGGGTCAGCCAGTCAGCAGGCCTGACCCGCCAATGACCTTGTATCACTTGACCTTTGAAGGGCTCAGGATCACGCCTTGATATCGGCTGGGTAGCGAGCGATGCAGAGGGAGGGAAAGATAAATGGCACGGTGGAGGAGAGGAATGGCGGAGGGATGGATGAATAGGAGAGAGGGGGAAGATGGAAGGCGGTTAAGATGAAAAATAAAACAGTGGGTTGATTGAGCACCAAGGGTTTTCCCCTATGCACTGACTGACCAATAGAAATGCATCATTATTATGCAGTATAGGGATACCACATTTTAAGTATTTTATCATGATTATTGTATCACATTGAATTTGAATTATTTGAGATTGTTTTATTAGCATTTTAAGTGTGTGTGTGTGTGTGTGTACACACTGGCCAGTAGAAATGCACATCATTATTGAGCAGTTTAGCTCTTCTGCAAATGCATTTTTAGGTCACGAAACCTTTTTGTTTTCCTTAATTCAATTTTATTACGATACAATGACTGCATGCAAATACGTTGCAAAATTGATTATCATTATGCAATTGTTTTATTCATTTACTAAATGAACCTAATTCATGACTTTCAGGTGCGTCGCTCTGATAATGGCCCAGAAGGTTCTGTTCCCCGTTCAACATGGATCGGAAGATTGAGCACAATGTCTTATCTGGAAGATAGACAGAAAGACAGCGTCCTCTGCTCCTTTCATCTCCCCCTCCACCTCCTCATTCTCTTCCTTGTGTGTCTGTGAGGCTATCACTATGGCAACCTCACCGAAGGCAGAAGGGAAGTGTGTGTGTGTGTGTGTGTGTGTGTGTGTGTGTGTGTGTGTTTGGGGGGTTGGCGTAGTTCAGACAAATAAGCATTGCAGGGCTCATTTATTCATTTTTGGTTAGCCGAAAATGTGAACATGAAAGGTCAAATATGCTTGCGTTTGCATATTTGTTTTGCACTTTTGTTTATAGCACACGTTCAATATGGAAGGTATGAAAGATAAGGATTGTTTTGGTGAATGATGAAACGGAACAAAACATATGGCATCGAAATTGCGCCTTGTTTTCTGTTAACAGAAAGCCTTGAAGTATTGCTATTAATTTTTTCCACATTGCACTTTGTTTTATGAAGAATATGCCACTTGCTTTTGTGCAATAAATGTAGTATTTTTTTTCCCTTTGTTTTTGTCTGCATCAAATATCTGCATCAGCAAAATATACATGCTCTCTCGTTGTCTTGCTTTTAGGTCCCAGTAGTGCTTGTCTGCAACTTTTCAAAGGGCAATCCAAACCTTGAGAGTCTGCAGTGATACACCATAGAGGTCAGTGCTTGTTTCCCAGGATCCACACATAAAGGCCGCCTTTATATGCCAGAGACACTTACAGAGGAAGAGCTTGTAGATCCATATGAGTTGCACTGTCACATTGACATCACCTACGCTCTGTCAAGTAAACGTCCAAAAGAGTGTTTTCACAGCGATGCTATGGAAGAACCTTTCATTGATCAGTTTTTAAAAGAATGTATGTGACATTATGAAGTACCTTTTTTGCATTATAAAGAATTATTGTGCAATGGAAACATTCGCTGGATGTTAAAGGTTCTTCATAGAACCATAGATGCCAAGAGCCCATCTTTTTAATAGTGTACTGCACTGATCTGAATGCAAAACCCCCTGAACATAACCTTGACACAGTTTCACCTCGGTAAGCGTCGCCCGTTCTCCGCCTCATTCGGATTCCTAGACCCTGGGCTCCAGTTCTCCCCCTCCCCCTTCTCAGAGAGCGCAATTTCTTAGCTGGCTAGAAGTGCTGAGTGCTGCTGTTTGCTTTGTACACAGAAATTCGCTGAGGCTGTAAGCTGTCCCCAAACATCTGTTCTCGGGAGTCGTAAATGGTAGGAGAAACGAGGGCTAGAAAATGGTCGGCGTGCACGCCCCTGTGCATTATATATATGCAAGGTGCCTTAAGACCTTCCCTCTACCTTCCGCCTTTTATGTGTGTCGTTGACAAGCAAACGAACGAGTGTCAGTTCTTTATTTTACTGCTTGCAATGAAAAAGAACTGATACAATGTCTGTATGTAACGGGGAGTGTGTATGGGATGTGAAGAGGTGTTGGAAGCTGTGTCTCCTTTTGTTAGTGTACTACAGTAACCAGCCATTTTAAGGACCACCCATCAGAATCAGCCGCCATCAGAGGCCGCCACATAAATGGACAAAATGAAGACGACTATATTTTAAAAATAGTCAATTGACATAGCTATATTAAATACATATACATGAATAAAATCATTTTTACCCCTTGTATGTGTATATTATATATATATATATAAAAGCAAAATATCACTCTATATATATATATATATATACATATATATATATATATATATATATATATATATATATATATATATATATATATATATATATATAGAGTGATATTTTGTTTTTTCAATGTTAAGTGGTCTCTTTATTTTTTCCAGAGCTTTATATAAAAAATAAACCCAGATTTACCTAATTATATATAAACTGTAAAATGATATATCACTGTAAAAAAAAAGTGCGTCCTTAATTTAAGTAAAATCAACTTGTATATTTAAGTCATTTCAGCTTAAATTACATTAAACTGACTTTAAAAAAAGTTGAATCGGGATGAATCTTCAAAAAAAATTAACTTATTTGGTGAGTTAAATCAATGTAGAAACATATGTTGAAATAACTTTTTTTTTTTTTACAGTGTGTGTATTGCTTATTTTAAAATGCATAGTCACAGTTATTTTTAATATATAGTGTTCATATTGGAATCTAAACAGCATTGTCTTTTGCATATGACATTGTTTTGCAGTATAGGAATGGTGTGAATTAATGAGGCTAATCATAATTATTATTATTTCCTTTTACTAATTTTATTAGCTGATTAACACATGTAAGCTTATGTAAAATAAAAGGTTATTTAAAGTAAAAACAGTATTTAACTTGTGTTAACTGATTAACACATTCAGTAAGTTGTAAAGGTATAATAAAAGTAACTTTAAAATGTGTGTGGCTGACACTTGTAGCAGATTTTTCTCTGTATTTGCATCTAGAGCCATTGCTCACTCAGACTCAACTTATATTAGGCCTCTAATACATAAAATAACGTATGGCTTTTGTCATCATCCTAAAAGCATGGCTATAAGCCAGGTAATATCGTTTCCTCTCAATTACTGAGTAAAATGCAACAGTGCAGTGAGGATCATACTTGATTCTATCACGTTATCCGTTTCTGCACCCACATGCCATAACGTGGGCATTAAGCCCCTGCATGCGGATGTAACTGAGCTAGAATGCACATCAGTTTGTGAAGGTGAAATCTAATGAGCTATAAGAAAGCTTCCTTCCCGATCGCTACATATTTATGCGTCAAACGTTGCGAGAAAGAATCTACAGCATCGTAAACAAGCCTATGCTTTTATCTCCTAAACCTGGCAACATTAATCCGCATTCACGCCTAAAAGCGCGCAAAAATAATAGTCATATATCTAGTTAATAATATGATTTAAAAATAAAATACTGGGAGGGTTAAGAATTGTCATTGGTCATAAAAAAATAATGATAATCGTCTTGGTTTTACTGTCAGCTTTTAGGTTTTTTTTCTACCTTCAAAAAACTTTGACTATGGATCAAATAGTATAAAGAAAACGTATAGATGAATAAAAGAGTATTATTATTAACTTTATTAAATTGAAACGATAGGCTACGTTAATTATATAATTTTGCACTGCTTCAAATATTTAAATATTTTATCACTTAATGAATGAACTAAGCCACACTGTAACATGAGAACAAACATTTTAGTTGAAAGAAGTTTAAAAACATTAATAATGCAGCCCTTTCTCTGTGAGCCATTGACCGGGTCACTGCTGTCTCGAGGCAAAACAAAGGTCAAGAGGTGAAAGGTGAACTCTGGAGTAACTGCATATATTAGCAGGCTCAGGCATGCGAGGCGTGCTTCGTGCATATAAGGTTCCTAACATGATGAAATTACATGTTTTCAGTGGTAATAACTCAAAAAATATTTAGAACAAGCCTTCTCGAGGAACCCTCATTTTTATTAATTTTATTCGCTGGTATATTGTTTGATTAACGCATCTCTGTTTTAATGCTGTTAAGAGCATTTAATATAATTTAAGAAGACTCGTTTCCATACTTTATCAGATAATTTATCTCTTCCCTAGACTGTAGTTCTTTTGTTAGAGAATTTGCTTTTATATAGAGGGTGTAATATGCCAAAACTATCAAATTAAAATATTTAACAATTGATGTCCAAAACAAAAATTTAATTTTTAAGGTAAAAAATACCTTAAATAGCCTACCTTGATATTGTGAAGAATCTAACTTTTTTCTAGCTTTTTTGTTTTACTGTGCATTATCTTAATTTGAATGATTGCACACTGAAAACAATAAATGAGTGATGCAAATATTCTAATTTTAATGCTGTAAATTATTCAACCCATCAAGGAAAAAAAATCAATTAAAAGTCAATCAGCTTAAATCCACAGCACATCGATAAATCGATCGTGTAATCCCCTCTCTTATGTCCATCGAATGAGCATAGTGACAAAAGAGGAGAAACGGTAGGGCAAATGACTTCTCCAAAACATGTTCAAATGATAAAGTATATCTGATAGATGCACCCCGAGTCTATGCATTCGAAATGTAAAGGAAAACAAATTCACAAGGAGGTCTGGCTTTATTCGTCACCGTTCTTCTGGCGCTCACTGCACTGCTTTGATGCTATATCAGAATGAGGAGTTGGTATCAGAAGGTTCAACCCGTGGCACTCGATTTAACCTCTTCCAGCAATAAATTGGTGAAAATACACGGCTAAGTGGAGGCACTTTGTACGTTGACAGCTTTTCGCCATTATTTAGAAAGACGAGTATCACCGATCATCGTGCGGCGCTCTTTATTTGCAGATAAAAGCACAAGCAGCATGAATATGACAGACACAGTATGCCTGCGAAACAGCAGCAAACCTGTTGAGTGTTTCTAAATGCGCGCAGCCTGCTCTCGTGTGCGCGTTTAAATGTTAAATGTGCATTTTTAGATTTTTTTTAACAGACTAAATCTGTCCGCGTCAGATATGCTCTTGCACATGCATGCACGTTAAGGTTTTATTCCCAAACATAATTACATTTTTAAAATAATAGGCTACTTCAAATATAGCTAGGCCTACATTTTCTCAGATATTCAGTTCGCTGCTTGTTAAAAATAAAGTGATTTTATAGGCTATATGCCTTTTAACCAATCAACACGGGTTTGTTTTAGAGCCAGCAATAATAATCAGATGAGATCAGTGTCAGAAATAATGTTTTCTTTTTATTAAGAAGCAATAATCGACCCCTGGGCATTTTTATCTTTGTAAGGAAATGTTTCGGTTACACTTTATTTTAAGGTGTCACTGTTACCGTGCAATTATATATTTAAGTACTGAGTCATATTGATTAACTACATGTACTTATTATTATAGGGTTATGGGTAGGATTAAGGTTTGGTTGAGGGTTAGTTGCATGTAATTATGCGTAATTGACGGTTATTAAGTAGGCTAGATGACACTGTAAAATAAAGTGTTACCCTACCCATTTTTCTTATCGTATATAAAACATATATGCCTTCTGTGCGTTTTAGTAAAATATTTTAAATGTAGCCTACACTGGCTAGGTCTAGAATATAACGGAATAATATAGGCTTGTAGGCCTATAAAATATAAAATCCAAATAGTTATTTTTTTTCTTCTTGCATTATCCCTCACTTTTTATTTTATTTTAAATTAATGTCCCCTGATTAATTTCTGACTTTGATGAAATGTGTTAATTTTAACGATTCATTTTCTAATATTTAATAACAGCCGCAAATTCATATTGATAAAACATACAGCAATTGAAGCAATTTTAAGATATTAAAAGGATTGGACGACTATAAAGTGCATTTTGATTAATTCATGATTTCTCCGCTTGTCTCAACAGGTGAGAAAACTTCACTTATCACAGAGAGTTCATTTCTTAAACAATATAATTGAGTAGGTAAAGAACTATTTATGCTTATACTCAAATTTCATTTTGGGGTGTGTAAATACATTGTGGTCGTTCAACAGACGTATAATGATATTCACGTGATTGTTAACATTTTAGTGGAGCCTATATAGCAGCCGTTCCATCAATCTTACCCTACCGAAATTATCTTTTGTCAGGAGATGAACAAGTGTCTGTTTTATTCGAGTCCTCATCACAGCCAGGAATCAGGATTAATCCTGGAACGAGGCCTTCCCGCAGCATTTTCTTCTGTTTCATGCGTCTGTTTTGAAACCAGATCTTCACTTGCGCTTCGCTGAGGTGGAGAGTGTTTGCGATCTCTATCCGTCTAGCTCGAGTCAGATATTTGTTGAAATGAAACTCTTTTTCCAGTTCTGTGAGTTGTTTGGTGTTAAAATTAGTTCGCGGGGCTCCACTCGAGGGGTCCTCGTCAGGATCTCGTCCGTGCTCCGTCTTCAGCTCCGGGTCCGAGAATCTCCCCAGTTGTGCCTTGGCTGGAAAGGCAATGCAATAAATATTCATTAAAAACACATAGGTCTTTATAATGTTAAATTCAGCGCTAAACATCCTTGCACATTTTACAACAACAACAACAGCAAAATCATATTTATTTTATAATATCGGATCGAATCAAATGTTAGCTGCAATTGTGTTAAAAAAAAACACGTTAAACACTTTTACCTGCTAATACATTCCGTTATACAACTGATATCTAAAACAGTATTGGCATTTATTAGGGATGCTTTTCAAGCCGCGAACAATTGGAAACTAATTTGATTTAGAAAACATGGCACGATATGAATATAATACTATTTTATTATATCATATATTGCTTATGCACTACGATTTTATATTCATAACACGCCTACCTTATGTGTACAAAAACAGTGCATAGGGTACAATATCCTATTATATTAATATATTGCTCTGTTGTCTTATGATAATTTGAGATTTAAAAATAACTATATATTTAATATATATTTAGACTGATTAAAAGTGAGTTTAACAATGACATTTGAACCAGTTTGTGCATCTGCTTTTAGGAGGAGATGGGAATTTTATGATTTTTGTACAAAAGTAAGAGAGATCAATTAGCTATATGCAATTAAACTCCAAACTGTAATATGACACACACACACACAAAACTTTTTCTTCAATTGATAGGCTACCACTTACATATTTGTGAATAAACATTTTTATTTTTCAAAAGCAGAAATGATATTCGCCAGGTTCCCTGCATGCTGGTTTGTGACTTAAATATTTAGTTTTTGATTGCGTGACTTTAATGGGTCTATGCTAAATAGATTCTGTCTGTTTGCACCACAGACTGTAGGTCAGGGGTCAGATGCACTGTCCATCACAGCCTGTCATAAAAATATTGCAAAGTTCCTGCTATCCATATGACTACTTTGCCTGACCTATAGCCCTGTAAATTAAGTGAAAACAAAGTGCATCTAAATTTGTTTGTTCATTTTTAAATAGCGTTAAATCTGCAGTTTAACCAAGCTAGTCAACTAACCACTGTTTTAATGGAAATCAAAGTCATGTTTTGTTGTTTGCTTGTGTTGTTTGCTTTTGGAAGCACACAGGAAGTTGCACATTCCTTTACGGCACACACACAGTGGGGTCGGATGGGAAAATCCCCTGGAGTGATACAGACGCACTGAGCCCTCACACACTGCTACAGTTGCAAGTGTCTCTCTAACCTCTGTGCCATCTGCACACCATGTGTATGACTTTGTGGGTGTGTGTGTGTCTGTGTCATGTCATTGCAGTCATGGACATACTGTTTGAACACATGCAGGATATACAAAGACAAAAGTCAAATAAATGCACAATGTTTTGGTGGCAATAACAAAAAAAACTATTATCTATCCTTTTGTTATTGCAACTAAAACATTGAAATTTGACATGTTTTTGTATGAGGTCCATGGGAATTTTCGATTAAAACACTTCTTAATAAGCTGAATAAACTCTACATGTCACTAATAGCATCCCTCGCCCTTTATCTTGGAGCACAAACAGTTGATTACACAGTTGATTTTGAGAGCGCTTGGCTCCGATCTTTATCTCGGTCGTGCTGTGCAAATAAAAGTAAACAGAGAGATGAAGAAGAAAAAAAGCAATCCTAGGGTCACCTCTAATATTCACAAGGGACGTTCTAACAATCAGTGCATTTACTGACAAATATGAAGTAATTAAGCAATTTCCTAAGGAAATAAAAAGTGTGCATGAAAACACTGATGAATGAGTTACTGGATAATAGAATTGGCAGTCGCCAGAAGGCATAAAGGAATCAAAACTAAACATTTGAGGAATGACTTGCAAACTTGGAAATGGCCAACCAGCCAGAGGGATGACGTGCCCCACTAAGCCTAAAAGAGAGCAGGGGAATGGGGGGTGGGGGATCGATACAGATTGCCTCGGTCATCTGGGCATCCAGCCCACAGTAATTCAGGTGCTGTCAGGGTATAATTAAAGAATGACGCACGGGGACTATGTGCACTGTACTGGGGGATCCAGTCAGACACTCTGTATAAGCTTTTATTCATGTTGAGTATTGGAAACATTTTAGTGTTGCCCAGTTAGAACAATAACCCTCACAATGCATGGAATCTCTGACTTAAAGGGATAGTTCACCCAAAAATGAAAATCCAACCATTTTTTATGCAGCCGCATGTCATTCCAAACCCATTTGACTTTCTTTCTCCTGCGGAACACAAAAGAAGATACTGTGAAAAATGTCTTGTCAGCCAAATTCAGTGGGGTCCAATGTTCTTCATAATATCTTCTTTTATGTGCAAAAAATGAAAGTCATACAGGCGAACTATCCCTTTAATGTTTTTTCCCTTTAATAATATTCCTTTTCTATTTTTTTTCATAAGTTTATAATGAACTTAAGTAAAGCAGCCGACAATAAACATTGGCCCTACCATTTAACATTTGACTTTGGCTGCTGTGTTGATGTGAGCTCTATCTTAAGCACTTGTTGACAGACCTCTCATATATCATCATACAACAATTTCTCCATAAGGCTTGTGATAAAACCAAGACATTAAGCACAGAGGGAGTGCCAGGACTTATAGTGATCATTTTATACTCCTCTTCACCCAAAAATTAAATCATCATTTACTCAGCTTCATGTCAAACCTGTATGCATGTCTTAATAGAATAAAGAAGTCAATGGGATCCAATGGTTTGGAACACACCATTATTCTAAGTATCATCTTTTGTGGTCCACACAAGAAATACGTGCAAAAGACATGAGGGTGAGTAAATTATGACCAATGTTTTTTGTTGTTGTTGTGTTTTTTTTTTTTTGGGGGGGGGGGGGGGGGGCTATCCCTTTAAGCCTACGTGCTTAAAGAGACAGTGAAGTTCAAACCTAGATAAGAATGAGTGCAAAACGTGGTAGGCTTTTCTATTGGTGCACAGGTGGCAGAAAAACAAAAAGCAAACAAAACAGATAACAAATTATGAACTCCTGGCCTTGCCACCATTCAAGCATTTGGGATTTGATATAGCAGGCCTTTCTATCCTATTTCCTGACCGCAGCTGTTGTTCTTACACTGGGCGATATAGCCCGAAATGACCTTTTCACTGACATATTTGCCTGTGAGTTATTTTAGATCACCAGTGTGGCCTGGCCAGACATTCTTCTCCCTGACAGTCTGGAAACCATATGAATGCTGTATTACTGATTCGTAGGAAATGACAAATCAAACAGGGCTCTTCTTGGTTTTACCATCAACCTATTACATATATTGTGATTTATTGAGGGGGACGAGCGATTCACAATTTAACGCACAGCTCTCACAACAAACATGAAATACTTTGACATAATACAGGTCAAATGTCATTGAGCGTGACATTTTATGAGCACATGTCAAGTAACTCACATTTGAACTGCATTAAACACAGACCTATCCAATCATTACTCTGCTTAAGGATTACATTGAGATTCTGACAGACATTTTCCGACATTTAATATAGAAAATTAATTGCAGCATATAAACATTGGTCTCTATTAAGATTTAGGGCTCTGTCCAGGAAAAGTGTTCCTCTGAAGTTTATTTGGCTCTGAACAGAGAGCTAGGGGGTGCTGGACTCCTTTAAATATGGCCTGGGCTGCTTCTTGTCAATGAGAGCATTTTTAAAGGGATGAACATAGAGAATAGAATGGAATGTGCTATTTATAAAAATGGAGGAATTCTGCCAGGCATGTTGCTGCTGAGGCACCAGAGTTGATCTTATATATTACACTATCCATACATTTTAAAAAGGCTTCTCCATAAAACAAGCAGCCTGATTTGTCAAGCAAGAACTACCTGCCCCTGATGTGTGCCACGACTGCAGAGGATTGGCATCAGGATAAGTTTCATAATCATCTAAATACTTTCACTACTTATATCAAATAATGTCAAATAATCTGATTTCAAATAACATCAAATAACCTGAGCCATATACACCATATATAATGTGTATGGACTCAGATTATTTGACCTCAGCATGTATCATTTAATTTTTTTAATACATAGGCTACATGATGGTTCCACTATTGTTTTTAGGGGAGTATGATATACACGTTTTAGGTGATAATCTTAGCTAAACCCAAAATCTTAATACAGACCTGTTGATGTGGGTGAATTTTAAGTAAGGACTGATTTATAGTGAGGACCACCAAATACATTTTTAACTAAACATTTTTAAATATCTGGCCTTCACATGTATAGCCAAACGTACACACTATAACTCCACCTCCAAATATTAATTTCTGCTTGCTGAAAAGTTTGGATACGCTACTTCTGGGAAAATCTCTTTATAATTTAAAAACCGAATAATAGCGTTATTTTTGAATCACATCACTGGGATTTCAAAGAAAATTGGCCGAGAAAGCAGAGATTTTGGCCACTCGGCGCAGAAAAGTTCGTCGTACTAGAAAACTAGTCAACTTACCTGCGCGGGACTGATTTCTCCTCACTCTCATCCAGTCGAATGTCTTTTCACTTTGCAATGTCTCATTTAACGTGTTTAGAGCCTCGTGTCTGGTGCTATTGTCCTTGACTGGAGGGTGACGCACTGGGCCGTCGCATGTGCGCACAACGAGGTGTGTGTTGTTGACAGGGCCGAGTTCGCAAAGCGCGCCGGAGAATGTTCTTAAAATGTCTGAGGATGGCGAGAAGCCCGTTCTGGAGAGACCCTGCTCACGACAGCTTTGGAAGGAGGGGACTTGGGGTCGGACAGGGTGCACTGGTCTATAGAAATCTTGATTATGGGGGAAGGGGGGTCTGGTCGAGTTAGCTGGACCAGGGTCCTCACAGGGCTTTGAACACGCGCCTGTGGCCGTGGCACTGAGACTCGTGAAATGATACTGAAGAAAATCCGCCTCGGTGTTGTTGACATGTCCCTCCTCTCTGCTTGGGAAGTCAGTAGTAGCTCCGTGGTCCTGATGCAGACGCATTACTCCAGTAGCATGATAGCCCTTGAAAAGTGACGTTGTGTCCCTGAACCCTTGATAAGAATTCATGACTGCATCTCATATATTCCAGATTTTCATTCGAGGCTGGACGCGACAGAAACGCCATCCACAGATGCCACACATAGCGCGCAAAAGGACAGAGGCACAGATCTAGACAGGGACATGCCTTGTAGAAACATTCGATCGGTGATGGATGGGGATGACGTGCCCTCTAACTCTTGGCCAATAGCCGGACATCTCCCTCATCTGAGTGAGCGTTAATTTACCAAAGCAAGCAAGTTTGAATGACTTATTTGACCTGCTAATAAGGTCTTGAGTGTGTGCGCTTGCGCGTGTGCGAAGAGGGGTCAACATCAGTGCTACATTTCATAATGGAGCATATTGATTTGAATCAAAGCGCACTTCATTATGCTGGATGATTTCTAGTGAGAATTTTGCACAAACGTCAAAACATCTGTGAAAAGTCACATTAATATAGATTCTTTGTTCTGTTAATTTCAGATCCAAATCATTTAAAACCTTTTTAATTTCCATACCTGGCTGAGTTTCAAGATTAAGTTACCCTATACAAATATTATTTTGACACACAAGTCTTCATGTTTTTTTTTCTTTTCTTCTGAAGGCCCAGTCCTTATCCACGTTTCAGATTAACACGCACAGAAAATCAATGACTGTTTAGTCAGAATAGCAGCCTTAGCTTACCCGAAGAAGGTCTTAAGCCTGCACTGTCAATAGTTGTTAATGGGAACGCCATGGATCTTGTGGTTCATGGCTATTAAATAAAACGTTCATTTAAACTTTGAAAATAATCTTCGAGACTTTTGTCCTAGGAAACACACGATAACATTTCTCCTTGTGCAATTATAGAATAACTTTTTCCCCGTATAAAACAGATTTGTTCAACGCATACTTTGGAAAAAACTGAAACTCTGCGTAGAATTCTATGGCCACAGGGAATCTAACATAACAGCTGAAATGATGTTAAAAGGGAATCATAAAGTCATTGTATGAGATTTCTGAGTGATTATCTGTGCTCTAAACAGCTGTCGGTGCAGGTCATTCGTCGGTCAGATGATAATTAGCATCTGCCTCCCCTGCAATAATGAACCGCTTCATACAAAAGGTATTTAACCTTTCATTTTAAGATTTTTTTTAAACAAATGACAAGCTAAACTGACAATATCTTTAAATGATTTAATTCTTCCATTATAGTCGTTTCATAACAAATAAAAAGTAAATAAACAGTTGTATTATAGGAAAAGTTTAACCATCGATAAACTTTAATATACACTTGCTGCCTTTTATATATTGCATAAAAAATAACAACAGTATAATTGCTTTTAAAACAACAATTGGATGAGCCTATTGAAATATGTATGGAATATGATAATTTATGTACAAGTATGTTTTTCCCAAAGTTAACCTAAATGTGCGTTTTTTTGTATAACATCTTAATTTACTGGAAATATTTATAAATATGTCCTTATAAGGTCACATTATGCATTTAACGTTAATCGAGTTCGAGTTCGGTTTATTTATAGAGCACATTTAAAAATGGCCAAAGGCCAACCAAAGTGCTGTACAACAGGTTGAAGAAAATTGTACATAAAGTATAAAAGATGAAATAAAAAAATAAAAAACTAAGAAGCAGAGGCAAAGAGATATAGTCACCATATATATATCTACATATCCACATATATACATATACATGCATAAGTAACAACACATACATAAATACCTCAAATAACTACATATTATGCACCAAATGCGAGAGAGAAAAAATGCCTTTTAAGACATGATTTGAACTTAGATAAACTGGAATCAGGACTGTTTGCATGTCTAAAATATTTCATAATATGTGCCTTCCATTATATTTTGTGACATTCCAAAAAGTTTCTCCAAAGTCATAGAGCATTAGACCGATAACACCAGAGATACCCTTTTCAGAGGCTACAACACTCACATCTGTTTAAAAGTGGCAGGCACAGTTCCCTGGTAACAGATGTGGCCTTTACTTTCACACTTGGTCTTTCCCTAGTAAGTGGCTCAACCATTAAAAAGTTTTATTGAGTCAAATGATTTCAACATTGGATCAAGTTCAGAAAATACATGGACAATGCGCAGAAACCACTGGCTTAGCAAATTTTCATCACGTTTACATTTTAGGAGACAGAATATATGCATTGAATCAAATTTATAAAAAATATTTGATATTTATAAAATTTTATTTTTATATTTTTATAAAAGTATCTGTCTGTTTTCCCTAGGTCTAAGAAACGGAAGCAGTTTGGCGTTGCTGATTACATCAGATTAATAATCAGTTTCTGGCAAAATGAGGTGACCATTTTTATTTTTTTTACAATGCATAAAATGTATTTTAGTAAAATAAAATGACAAATGTTAATTAGCAAAGTGAATAAAATAATAAGATGATTATAGATCTAATTGTTATGATAATGCTTGCATTTAAACTTTAACACTATAAACATTTGAACTGCTGCACAGGACAGAAGGAGGAATTTCCACTTATATGACCAATAAAGAGTTTTACTAGGGCTCTGCAGTGATTAAAAAACCATCTCAAATAATCAACAATGTATAACTGTGCACTCACAACCCCAGAGATCTGGTCCCAGCTGCAAGAATAAATGGAATTCTACGGGCAGCAATGCACTGAATGACGGAGTGCAATATATCCCTTCCCTCTGTACATTTGCATGGTACGCTTATCCATCTTCATGTCAGCTGTGGGGTTACCCAGGGTTCACGCGCTAGCTTGTTTCTCTCCTCTCCGCTCAATAAATAAATCTCTGCTGCTCTCTGTTTACGGGCTGAATATAAATTTGTTTGCAGTCGATCGCGGGCCTGTGTGAAGGCATTAGAAATTGTATTTCTGTAATGGGTTTCAGCATGAGGAGGTGGGGATGGGGGCAGGGGGGTGTGGGGTGTGAGGCAGGAGTTGCAGAAGTGTTTGACTGCAGGGTAAGAAAAAAAACAGGTGCGTGCACTGCTCCACCTTAATAAGATTATACACACTTTTTTTATAGTCCAGATAAGATAAATTGGCTCTGGGCTGAATTTACAATGGATTTAAACTGAATTTTAATGTTATTTACTCTCATTTTATAGAGATCAAATATTAAGGGTTTATTCGTTTCTCTTCGTGCCATATGTTTGATTAGTATAAATCATGAGGAAAGCGGTGTTCAACATGCCTCCATGTGTTTTCTACAGACGTCTGACCTCAGTTGAACAGCTCTGGGTAAACAAGTCATCGCAAACGTCCCCCCTCAGTTCCCAACAGCTTGCTTCCCATCAGCACGTGTGTTTTGCCAGGACAGATGACAGGAAATCAGTCTCGGCTCATGTTTGTAATAAGGTGAGGGAACATTCATTTTCCTTATTGACTGGAAAGAGACCAAATAATACCAGCTTGCCACATCCGAGCCGTTTCCGTTCGCATCCTGTCATCTGTAATGTGTGCATATTCAAAGCGAATGACATGCACTGGCCTGGCCAAGCCTCTCTCTGTGAAGTAATTGCATGCATGTTCACCTCTCCCCGACTTTATAACGAGGCTGGTGAAAATACCAGTGTGGCACAGGTTAGGTTTCATCATGATTTGAATGCATCACTCTTCTCAGAGGGGAAGCTCGCTCTGATAACCTGATCTCTCTTTGGTGAGCCTCCCACCAAGCTGTGGGATCTTGGCCATGATGTGGAGGTCATATCATTGGCTGATTTTGACCCCTGACCCCTATGACAGAGCTCTGGAATGATGACTCGTGGCCCTGGTTTAACCCTAGAGGACTGTCGGGCCTAATTATTTCTCATCTTTGAGCCCTGAATATGCCAGGAGTGAGACGTTGCTGACAGGTGACTGTCACCACTGGCGGTAAGGTCATTGCTGTTAATGCAGAGCGGGCCTGTCTCAAATGATTGGTTAAGGGCTGGTAATCTATGCACTTGCATACACCTCTTACTTTATCACTGGGGAACATACCCAAAGCACTCTGGCCTAAAAACTAAGCTTGTGCTACATTCACAATTGAATTAGGAATGCATTTTAATTGAGGTAGCAAAAAAGATGCAACTTGCAATTTGAAGTTAATTTTAAAGAAGTAAAATATTCATATGATTCTAATTTCATCTTGAAAAGCAAAGTTTGTCAAGACAGATCTGAATCTTGAATTGACCGTTTTGAAAATGTTGAAAAAAAGTTGAAAAGACCATTTCGAAGTTTGAATGTTTATAGGCCTTACAGACAGACAGATGGATAGATACATACATACACTGTAAAAAAATATTTAGAAAAAAAGTTACCTGTTTGCCTTAAAATTTTGAGTTCATTGAAATCAAAATTTTGAGTTGATACAATGAAATTTTTTGAGATTTGACAACATTTATTAAAATATTATTAAAAGATTTTGTAAGCATATTGGGTAATTGTATTTCCGATGATGCAGTGAAACATGCCAAATAGTGCTATTTCATGATTTATCAATTTTTTATGTGGTTCAGATACAAGAATATTTTGAGTTTCTATTTATTAAGCAAATTTCCTTCATTGTATCAACTCTGTATCATTGTATCAATTTTATTTCAATAAACTCAAAATTTTAAGGCAACCAGGTTACTTACTTTTTTAAGTTAAACCAACAAAAAACTAACAATTTTTTTACAGTGTATGTACATAGATAGAAAGAAAACAAGAAAGAACAAACAATTTATGATAATAGGGCTGCAGAAAGAAAAATGCAATAACTTATGTAATGCGATATTCAATATGCAATGCAATAAAGCTTTAAGTCTATAAAATATAAATGGTATTTAAATATATATTTAAAAACTTATAAGAATTATTACATGAATTATATAATCAATGGGTGCGTTTACGTGCACGTTCTTAAAGGGTTAGTTCACCCAAAAATAAAATTGATGTCATTAATGACTCACCCCTCACCCGTAAGACCTCTGTTCATAATCAGAACACATTTTAAGATATTTTATATTTTAGTCCCAAAACATATGCAGTCAATGCACACTATACTGTCCATGTCCAGAAAGGGAATAAAAACATCATCAAAGTAGTCCATGTGTGGCATCAGTTAGTTCATTAGAAACTCTTGAAGCATCGAAAATACATTTTGGTCCAAAAATAACAAAAACTACGACTTTATTCAGCATTGTCTTCTCTTCCGCGTTTGTTTTCAATCCTCAAATAAAGATTTAAACGGCCATGAATCAAAGAATCGATCAATGATTCGGATCACCAATGTCACGTGATTTTAGCAGTTTGACACGTGATCCAAACTGCTGAAATCACGTGACATTGACGATCCGAATCATTGATCGATTCACTGATTCATGGCCGTTTGAATCTTTATTTGAGGATTGAAAACAAATGCGGAAGAGAAGACAATGCTGAATAAA
The DNA here is from genome assembly GCF_024679245.1 of Pseudorasbora parva. Lineage (NCBI taxonomy): Eukaryota > Metazoa > Chordata > Actinopteri > Cypriniformes > Gobionidae > Pseudorasbora > Pseudorasbora parva. The sequence continues at coordinate 13,719,878 of NC_090177.1, forward strand.
GTCGTTATTTTTGGACCAAAATGTATTTTCGATCAACCCACTGATGTCACATATTGACTATTTTGAGGATGTTTTTATTAGCTTTCTGGACATGGACAGTATAGTGTGCATTGACTGCATATGCTCTGGGACTAAAATATAAAATATCTTAAACTGTGTTCTGAAGATGAACGGAGGTCTTACGGGTGTGGAACGACATTAGGGTGAGTCATTGGGTGCGTTTACATGCACGTTCTTAAGCCGATTATGCCTAATAAACCAACAATGGTTGCGTTTACATGCATAAGCTGATTACTAATAACCAGATTTCCCTGTTTACATGCATACACTGACAACGCAAGTAAACCCCTTCAGGCTACATGACTTTATTAATAAACCGGGTTATTTCCTTGTAGTGACGTCAAAAATAATGTCCGTAGAGTTTTTCAAATGTTACGTCAGTTGTGTGTTAAATAAAGCGTGCACCCTGTCAGCAGGAGATTTACGGCTCATATTATCCCTCATGCAGTTATGCAGCGTTTTGACTGAACCTCTTCCAGCCTCTTAAACTCAGAGGACCCTGTACAGGGACGGGAATGACATCATCATGTATATACTTTCCATTTTAAATGTCGGTGGAGGAGCTATGATTTCATATGTGGTACCATTTGAAAGTTTAGAGTCTCTACTTTCTGGAGATATGCATCACTTTGGCATTTGTTTTACACAAAGTAATGTATTTACACTAAATTACTCTGGTGCCATTTTCGCCTGGATTTGGCCTACCCAAATTGAAAAGCTTCCCATACACACATACAGTGGTCTAGGATCAAAATGTTGGTGTCATTTTATAGGAAACCCTTTAAAATTACATAAAACACTGCTACAGGTCTATCACAAGTGATAAACATGTAAGTATATGTTGTGTAAGCTGTTGTACCCCCCCCCCCCCCCCAAAAAAAAAAAAAAAAAATGAAAAGGGGGAAAAAGGGGGGTCATCCCTTCATGGTCATGTAAACGCGGTAATCCGTTTTCTTATCGGAGTAATGTCATAAACGGCGTAAGCATAAACCGGTCGGGACAGGTAGTTTTCTTCTTCCTCGCTTTCGCGCTGCATAAACGCATTAGCCTGCTTTCTTTCGGCTTATTGGAGTACGCATGTGTGATAGGTGACAAAAACGCAAACTTACAGCAGATTTAAATGCATCCAGACAGACCGAGCTAGCGTTTTGCATAAAATAAGGACATATATCACAAACGCAGACTCGTTTAAGAACCAGAAAATTGTAAAGAGGTGTTCTCTTTTCTCATGCAGTATTCTCACAAAAATGCGTATAAATAGTACGAGTGTGCAATATAGGCCTACGGCAAAATTTATTTTGGCGTGTCTATGGCTCGCTGTTTTTCGCGTGCATATGATACGCGTTTTATGGCGTATTATACATACGACCCCCCCACCCCACCACCCTAAACCTACCCAAGCGCGTGTCATATATACGCCCCACAACCCTAAACCTACCCAAGAGCGTGTCATATATACGCCATAAAGTGCGTATCATATGCACGCGAAAAACAGCGTATCATATGCACGCCAAAATGAGTTTTGGCGTATACATTCAACGACATTGCACACTCGTACTATTTATACGCATTTATGTGTGATAACTGCATGAGGGATAATAAGAGCCGTAAATCTCCCGCTGACACGGCACACGCTTTATTTAACATCACAACTGACGTAGCGTAACATTTGTACTCAGTCAGATACAGACGTTATTATGTTTGACGTCACTACAAGGAATAACCCGGTTTATAAATAAAGCAATGTAAATGGGGTTTACTTGCGTTGTTCGTTTACTGGTTTGCATGTAAACGGGGAAAACTGGTTATTTCAATAAGCTGATTTTTTGGAGTTATCAGCTTACTGGTGTGCATGTAAACGCACCCAATGAACATGGTCATGTAAACGCTGTACGATCTTTTCTTTTATCGGAGTAAGTTCATAAACGGCATAAGCATAAACCGGTCGGGACAGGTAGTTTTTTGCCTCTTACCCCTGTTTAGCACGGCATGTAAACGAATTAACCTGCTTAATTTCTGTCGGCTTTTTGAAGTGCGCATGTGTGATAGGTGACAAAAAACGCAAACTTAGGGCAGATCTAAACGCATTCAGACAGAGCGAGCTAGCGTTTTGCGTGGAATAAGGACATATATCACAAACGCAGATTCTTTAAAAACCCAGAAAATTGTAAAGACGTTCTCATCTCATGCAGCAGAAGTAGAAGAGGTTCAGTCAAAACGCTGCATAACTGCATGAGGGATCATATGAGCCGTAAATCTCCCGCTGACACGGCGCACGCTTTATTTAACATGACGTAACTGACGTAACATTTGAAAAACTCAGTCAGATACGAACATTATTATTTTTGACGTCATTACAAAGAAATAACCCGGTTTATTAATAGTCATATTAACGCGGTTTAGGTACTTGCGTTGTCAGTTTGCATGTAAACGGGGAAAACGGATTATTTCAATAAGCTGATTTTTTTGGAGTTATCTGCGTAGGCTACTGGTGTGCATGTAAACGAACCCATTGACTTCAGGTGTTCCAATCACTTCCATGATCACAGGTGTATAAAATCAAGCACATATAGGCATGCAGACGCTTCTACAAACGTTTGTGAAAGAATGTGTCGCTCTCAGGAGCTCAGTGAATTCAAGTGTGGTACCATGAGAGGTTGCCCTTTGTGCAATAAGTCCATTCATGAAATTTCCTCACTACTTAATATTACACAGTCGACTATTAGTGGTATTAATAAAGTGGAAGAAATTGGGAAGAACAGAGTGGTGGGATGCTAAAAATCACAGCGCATGCTAACGCGCAGAAGTCACCAACTTTCTGCAGAGTCAGTAGCTACAGACCTCCCAACTTCATGTGGCCTTCAGATTATCTAAAGTGACTGACACAGACCCCAATGAAAGTGTCTTGGAACAACAAAAAGTGACGTACCTGGCTGGGATTGCTGCCTGGGATTGTTCAATGTTTACTCTTCAGTGGTGTGCATCTGAAAGGTGAGTTCGTTTATCTTATTATGATCATGTGTATGTGCATTCTGAGCAGGCCTATTTGCGGTGCGTTTTTGTATTTGCATGTGTTTGTGTACTTTTGCAGTGCATGTGTTGTCAAACTGATGAAGATGTTTTCTGTATTTGCTGGTGGTTTTCTTTTTGCATGGGTTTTCTTCAATTGCAGTGCGTTGGGCTCCCTCGGCCACCGTGATGTGTAGTAGCCTACTTTAGAACAATCTGAGCTGTTAAGTGTGCTTCAGCTAACTTTGTTGTATCTGAGCTGTGTAGTGTTCCAGCTAATGTTTGCATTCCTGAGACTTTAGCTCATTCTGAGCAGGGCAGAGTTTTCAGTTAATTTAAGTTCTACTTGTGAACATCAGATATTTTATTTTGTTATCTTAAATTTCTCACAGTAGGGAGGTAATTGTGTTTTTTCCCTCCTTTTTTGTTGTTAAATTCAAAAACCCCATTTTCTACTGTGTAGTTTGCCAATATATTGTATGTTTCACATTCTTTCTAAAAAAGCATCATCTTTTGAAAGTTAACCGCAGTATATTAGCATTACATAAAAAGTATTCACTTTAACATCAATGTAAACAAACAAACCACAACAACAAAAAACAAAACAAAAAACAATTTAAATACAACAAACTCTTTGCTTAACTTGGCAATAGGATCTATTTAACTATGTTATTCAGTGTGCTACTATGTAAAAATGAAACTGTACAGTCTTCACATGAATTAAATCTGATACTATTGAAGCCACAAAAGTATTTCGTTGTTTGACTGCAGGTATGCTGTATAAGGCTTTTGTCACTTTAAGACTTAATGATTCTATTGACACATCCAATTTCTTTCCCAACTGTTTACGTTCACTTAAGACATAAACGACTGTGTTCACATGAGTACCCACCAAGATGTGTTTATATAACCAGGGTATTCTCACAAAAATGCGTATAATAGTATGAGTGTGCAATGTCGTGGAATGTATACGCCAAAACTCATTTTGGCGTGTCTATGGCACGCTGTTTTTCGCGTGCATATGAGACGCATTTTATGGCGTATTATACATACGAACCCCCCACCCCACCACCCTAAACCTACCCAAGCGCGTGTCATGTATACGCGCCGCTACCCTAAACCTACCCAAGCGCGTGTCATATATACGCCCCGCTACCCTAAACCTACCCAAGCGCGTCATATATACGCCATAAAGTACGTATCATATGCACGCGAAAAACAGCGTATCATATGCACGCCAAAATGAATTTTGGCGTATACATCACGACATTGCACACTCGTACTATTTATACGCATTTATGTGTGATCGGGTTGATATAACCGTTACGGTGCAATAAGATGCTAAAGAGAACTGAATTCTGGATTGTCCGCTGTCCGAGAGGCGGCTTTGTGTGTGCATGCTTCGTAATTAATCGATCATTTTAATATATGGATGGATCATATGGATGGATAGAAAGCATTAATGCAGCTCAAACAGTAGAGCATGGCAGTAGCAACTCCAAGGTCATGGGTTCAGTTCCCATGGCATGACCTGAAAATGTTTAATGTAGTGTCAAATGGATAACAGCATCTGCCAAATACAAAAAAAGTACATTTATATAGACAGACAAATAAGAAAGGCTGAGATGCAGTTAGAGAGAGCAATAAAGAAAAAAAATGAGTGATAGAAGACCGACAGGGAAGATGAAGCCATTGATAACATCAACAGCAGTAATTGATTGAGCACATTGCTGACAAGGTGATTGTTTAAACTTGCAGTGGTGCATTTTACTCGAGCGGCAGCAAGACGACTTTGATAACAGAGCACACCAAGCACTTTTAGGGAGTTTTTAGACTTGGTCACTTAATGCGTTTTTACTAATATCAGTCTAATCATTAAAAACCAAGTGCTTTGCAAGATGCATTTGAGACCGATATGAGAGGTGTAGGCGGTTAGAGATGTGTACAAGATGCAGTCAAGTGTAAATGCTTCTGTTTGTTAATTAATCCAAAAGTCCCGCATGGTTTAGCTTCCGTCTATACAGTCTGCACATGAGTGAGCAATCATGGATGAGACGCATGGATTGAGCAACTGCAAATCTCAGACATAATTCACTATATGGGAAAAGAGAATTTTCAACAGAACATTTTGCTTCCCACCATTAGCATTACCACTGAAGTGAACTGTTATTTGCATATAGCATGATGTGTGTGTGTGTGTGTGTGTACACAGTACTTTGTAATGTGCAATCAGATAAGCAATCCATTCAATTAAAGTAGTTTCACCACAACATTTTCAGTAAAGATATATTTATTTGCATTTCTTTGATCAGAAATACAGTAGAAATGTAATACTGTAAAATTATATTACAACTTAAAATCTATTTTAAAATGTAATTTATTCCTGTGATCAAAGCTGAATTTTCTGCATCATCCCTCCAGTCTTCAGTGTCACATGATCCTTCAGAAATCATTCTAATATGATGATTTGCTGAGGAAAGTCTTATCATCAAAATTGTGCTGTTTAATATTTTTGTGGAAACTATCCATTTTTTCAGGATTTTTTAATGAATAGAAAATTTAAAAGAACAGCATTTATTTGAAATATAAATTTTTCGTATCATAATAAATGCATGACACTGTCACTTTTGATTACATTATAAAAAATGTTGCCTTCTACAATCTACTTGGATGTTTAAGTAATTTCAACTTAAATTATTTTTTATTTTAAAATGAGTTGAATCTTGTATAACTTAAATAGCTTATTTTAGTGAGTTCAAGCATATTGATCATATATATATTCATATACATTACAGTGCAGTTCAGTTCTGCAGTCCTTGCTGAATAAAAGCATTTCCTACACAAACATTTTAATGACCCTAAAATGTTGAACAATAGTATATATCAAGTAATTAAAAATTACATTAATCAATTGTCATTATAATAATTTTTTTTTTTTTTTTTTTATAAAGAAAAGATTCAGGTTTTTTGGACCCACATATGTATTTTAGGGGTATAACATCTTGTCAATGGGGCCTTTAAAAGGACATCATTGTACCTTTTTTTAGTTTTAGTTTTGTTTTGAACCTCTAAAGGCGTGATGCAAATTTCGTCATTAGAGTGTACTTAGGACCCCAGAGCGATTATTTTCTTCGATTATTTAGCCTGATTACAATCTTACAAAATTACGTTTTGGTTTTTGTTGTTTAAATTGTTAAAATAGTCTTTAACGTTTTGCAAATCATATGTTTCATATTCTAGTACCAGTATATAACTGAAGCTATAAGTTGCGAATTCAAGCATATCTCATTCTTAGTGTTTTTTCATAGCATACAGCTACACGATTAGCTTAGTTTATACACGTTATGATTTTGTATTGGTATTATTTAGTTTATCAATTTAAATAATTTACATGTTAGGCATGTACATATTACATATTTCAAATAATTGTTGTTTGTGTGTACTTAGTATGCCAATGAATTCATAGTTTATTTTTAAACAATTCCTTGTCCAAAACAATGTATTACAGCTTTTGATCGCAATAACAGCTTTTGATCAGGCATTTAAAACCGCTACCACGTGGGGTCCTAAGCAGACACAGTTTCACAGGGCAACAGGATTCCTCATGACGCCTGTCTTTTGTAACCGCGCATACTTTGTACACGCAGTTCACACATCCGCACTTCATTATTTTAGCAATATTTACATGGGTTGTAACCCGTGGCAGGAGATTGCTCAAAATAAGCATGCATCGAATTCCTGTGAACCTGCATACGAGTCTAAAGAAGTACATTTAGTAAGGCAAAACTGAAAAAAACGAAGTAGACCTATACTTTCTGCTTAACAGTTGAATATTAGTACCTGCTTAGTACTACACAGCACCATTTTCTAAAAATGGACAACATTTTTTTTTGTTTTGTTGTTTTGGCCATTCATTTATGACAGCAGTGCTTTGGGAACTTTAGAATGTAAAATTTTGAAAACTATACCGTTATCGTCTCTGTGTAAACTACAAAAACATATATTTTTTCATAGATTTTGTGTCAATAGGATCACTTTGACAACAAGTAGCAATATGGTAGCTACCAGAGGTGGACAGTAATTAAGTACATTTACTTGAGTGCTGTACTTAAATACACTTTTTGAGTATCTGTGCTTTACTTGAGTATAATTTTTTTCTGGAAACTTATAACTTCACTACATTTGAAATATCCACTACATTTCTATCAAGGTCTTCGAAGACGAAAGTCGTTTCTGTAGCAGCTTTGAAATTCAGTGGATTGATTTTTTTTCTTCTTTGAAAGGTGTTTGGGTTTTTGCAGAACGCCTTTCAGGAATCACTCTTGTAGAGTCACTTGAAGTTCAATGGTTTCCCAGCGTTTTTTAAACACTAATTTATAGTTTATAGCAAAATGGAAGAAGACTGATGTCAAAATGCTCATTTTTTCGAGTATTCACATAAAAAAGTTGATTATGTCTTAAGTGGAGGTAAACAGTTGGGAGAGTATCAGATGTGTATCAGTGTATTGGATCCGTGCTTTTGGCCTTAAAGTGACAGCAGCTTTGTAACTTTTATACAAGTACTTAAATTAGTTTAAGTAAGTCGTATGCTAGTATGTCAGATGGAGCATCACTGGCTGGATAAAACCATGGTGGCATAATGTGCATTTATACAACAACGATAAAGTAATGCGTTGATAAAGAAATTTACTTTTGATACTTAAGTACTTTTGAAAACAAATACTTCTGTACTTTCACTTTTTGACCAGTAGTACTTTTACTGTTACTCAAGTAAGTGAAGTGGAGTTGTGTACTTTGTCCACCTCTGGTAGCTAACCTTTTAGTGGTAAATAAAGATACAAAGATGTAATTTTAAGGGTACTGCCCCAGTGACAAGCTGCTGTACCCCTTAAAGTAGAATTTATGTAGATTCATTGATATCCCTTTTTTTCACTTCAGTTTTTTATTTTTTTTTAAATGCGTTGACCATGGATATCTATCAATGTTCCAAGTATTTCATGTTGAAGAGAAACTTGCAATTAATGCGTTCAATGCGTCAATCTTAGTGTTCTCTAATGAACTGCTTATTTTATTATCTTCAAGTAGACAACAATATGGAGTGTCACCACTTGTAACAAAACTGTTGTTTTTTGGCACAGAAACAGAGTACATAGTGACCAGGTGTGTGTTAATGGGATGCACTGCTGATTCTTACAGTCACACAGAGATCCCAGCAGGCATGTGCAGAAACGTCTCCGCCGCATCTATCCCGTGTACTTCGCTTAGTGTAGTATATGGCTGTAAGAATTCGAATGCTTCCGGTCTTCGCTTCCTACTTGAGCCCAGCAGGCAGCAGCCCAAACAAAGTGACAATAAGCCATCTGTCATACGAGCGTAGACTGCTGCACTGTCTCCAGTGCCTCCGGAGCTCCTTACTGGGCCACATTAGCAGGGTTAAACAGTCGGTAGGAAGGAAAACTCGTCACTGCACAGCCATATGTCTCCTCTCCTCAATTGCACAACGAAAGAAAGCTTGTTTGAAATACTTCTCCATATGAAGATGTTTTGCTTTGGTGTCCAGACCTGGGAACAACTTTTCTGAAAATCATCAGGTGTTGATTAGGTTGGAAACATGCAATTTGATTAATCCTGATTTGAGCAGAGCGTATGTTATGGTAATTGTTTTGTTGGAAACCCTCATGAAGTTTGTGAGGCTTCTCATCTGTGTATCAGCCTTTTTTTCTCTCCATTTAATGTCACCAATCACCTTTAGCTAGAGCGTATTTAAAAAGCCATTGATCTTTATAATGCAGTGCTTTAATATGACAGTAACAGTTGTACGTGATGCAGGAAGTCAAATTGTGGAGATTGATGAGGGCTTGCAGGTGAATTATAATCCATCTACCTGAGTGATGCCTGCGCTGTGTTCCATACCAGCAGGCCGACAAATAAATAAAACCCACAAAGGTGACACTAGGAATTGATACTTAACAATCCCTCTAAGCAACAAGCACCAGGAGCGGCTTTGACTGAGAGGAAAACTCCCCCGGAGAGACAAAGAGCGAGAGAGAAATGGCAAAGCTGGGAAGGTTAATGGAAAAGAATGGACTGGATTTGCCAAAGGTCACACATACAGAGTCAGCACCTTGTTTATGATTAGAAGAGGTCTGAGCACAGCTTGTGTTTGAGCCACTTAATAAAACGTTTTAAATGACTATTGATTCATGCTTCGGAAGAGAACTATGAATCTACTACGTGGTGATTACCTATGTAAGCATAAGGGCCAGCATTTTTAAATCCTTAATGAGAGTCTGTATGGTAAAGTGTGGTCACAGAGGTTGATCTTCTGCTTTTTAATTGGTTAGAGGGCCTATATTTCATTATAATAAATAATGTTGTATCTTCTAATTTCTAAAATTGTAGTCGGCCATGAGATGTTTGAAGACAAATTGTGAATTTTAATGGCCGGTGGACCATCTCTTATGCAAATTGACTGTAGAATTAATTGATTCGATCCAATTTCCAGATCCTTAACTAGATTGTGGGATTACTAACTAAATCTGGAATGTGATGTATGTGTGGTGTCCTGTGGGCTGTGTTGTGCGGTGCTTTTCTGCCGATTTTTCAAAAATTCCCTGGATGAACTTATTTGGAGCGTATGCCGTAATCTCATTCCCCGCGCTGTATCGGGATGTGAATATGATGAGCGACTGATGGGAGTCTGTTAGTGCACTCAGTCTAGGTTAGGGCTTTGGATCAATGCGTGACCCCATTGAAGGGGAAAAAATGGGAATTTGGAAGAATTGACCTTTAGATGAAAAGAAATGGACTGAGATACGAATAAAAAGAAAGCAATATCCAGTTAGCCTGGTAAAATTGCAAGGTGTATGAGTGTAATTAGTTAATGTCAATAATGAGGTTGCATAGCTGTAATGATGATTTCCTCATGGGGATATCGATGCTGATGGGTTGCTCTAACTGTGTGAAAGTGTGGCTTGGTGTACTCGTGTATAAAATCACCTTAGTATTCATAAAGACACCACACACTAACCTTTTTTGTTATATTTCCCAATAAATCTAAGACTTAGCGGCATTATAAATTAAAACAGAAACCAGTTTTCAAAAATTAGAATCACAAATTGTTTACACTGGATATGTATAGGCTGAAAATGTATATTTCATTTTTTTTTTTTTACATTTAGATTACTTTTATCACCCTCATGTTATCTTTAATAGCACTTACAATTTAAAATTGAAATCTTTATAAGATCTCAAAATTAATTACTATTTTATAATGATTCAGCTATAATTCATAAACTCACTTTAGATTTCGCAAATATTTCATATAGATTTTTAATATTAGCCATTTATTATTTGTTGTCCATATAATGACTGGTATTGGGCAGAACTTCATATCATGCAGTATCACTTTAAGAAACTGGTGACATAATCATAGCTTAATTTTTTCTTTTTTCTTTACATGTTCTATGCATCAGCAAAGGATATCTGTCATTGTTAGCCCATATATATCAAGTTGAAGAGGAACTTGAATTATATCAAAGACAGCTTTGGATCAATTCAGTCATGTGGAGAGTTTGCGTTGTGCACCCTGTGTGGTTTTAAATGCTTAAAAATAGGTCTTTTTATTGTGTGAGTGGTCAGAGCAAGCTCTCTCATCCTCTGTGATCTTTGCCAGGGGTCGTGTAATGCTCCTTAATGTGCTCGTAAATCATGGCTGGTCAGCCCATGCACACAAGAATGTAAAGAATCCAACGCAGCCTCCATCTATCTCTCTCTCTTCTTTTCTCTTCAAGTCAGTACAGTAAATCTTTTTTCTCCTGAACACTCAAAGAGGAATTTCTCTGGAGCTGATTTTCTGCAAATTAATTACATACTGAGCTCAATGATGGATTTAGGAATGTAGTGGAGCCGTTGAGCTGTTCACTTTACCTTGAAGCTCATACAGTGCCATTTTTAAATTAGATCTTGATCCTTAGTTTACAGGCAGATTTGCCATCTGTGGCTAAATCGCCATAACACTGCAGGATATCTATTTTAATAATTGGGGCTGATGTTGTTCAATGGTCAGTCTAATCATAAGTGCGTGAGCGTCTCATTCCTCTTTGAACTTCAGCTATTTGTATGGCTTTTTCTCTTGCTATATTCTTTAATATTATATTAACCACTTCAGCTCTGCACCCCCCCTTGGACCCACCCGTGGGTCCAAAATTGCATCATCATAATCTTTTTAAATAATCTATAACTTGTGCACCACAAAACTAGACATATGTGGTATCATTTGAAAGATTAGAACCTCCGCTTTCTTAATAAACACACCTACGCCTACCACAAACACACCTAAAATAGACAAGTCATTATATCAAATGAAAGCTATCGGCCTCAGAAATATCACTGAGCAGTTAATTTCACCAATCCAATAATTTAGTAAATTTATTATCAAAAGAATCACACAAAGATGGAAATGACTCCTTTAAAGACAAGCAAACACATGAGTCATATTCTTGTTCTGATCACAAACTCGTTGTAAAGCTACTAGCCTCAAACGCTATATCAGCTTGTTCCTTAGGTTGTTTGCTTCAAAATGAGACTATTTTTACATGTCTGTGAGCAAGCATGGCCAAATGACACTGTAATATGTCACCAATGTCTAGATCAAAACGTGATGCAGACAAATACTCTTATTATTGCTAGTTTTGATTGTCGATGATAGCCATGATTTTTGATGATGTCATCACATTGCATCATGCCAGAGAAAAGCTGAGAATCTCAACTGTTTACATTGTGGATCATGATTCTAGACCAATCAGAGCCCGAGATCTCCCTTTACAAAGTTGAAGAGGCGGAGCCTTCTTTTCTATTTCCTAGTTGCCAGTTTATGTCAATGGAGATGAGTAGGACTTATTAGATACTTTGGTCAGATAAATCTCAATAACTTTTATTTGCAAGGAGATTTTTTCCCCTGTTTAGTGCCAATATATAGAATCAACAGAAACTTCCAAAAAACTTGGAGACCAAAATGATTTAAAATATATATATATATAGATTTTTAAATAAATAAAAAATATAATCATAATTATATATAATTATAAAAAATAAATCAAAATATGTATTTTTTTAATATATGTTTATCATAAGATTGTGAATAGATACAATATAATATATGCAATATTCCACCACTGTGTTAAAATTTAGAGTTTTTTCTGAAAAATGAGACCATTTTTATCAATTTACTCCAATGTAGGGTAGGACGCTCTTTTAAATCCATATATTCCTAATTCTCAAAAAAATGCAAAATGTATTAAAAGGTTCACCCACACTGTAAAATGTAATAAGTTGACTTTAATTAGAAAAAGTGAGGAAACTGATTGCCATAATTTTCAAATAAAATAGCGTATTATTTATTTGTTGGCAAAATTTGTACAGAAAACTTCAGTTAATGAAGTATACTTAGCTAAAAATTATTAGTTGTGTTAACTTGTTATTAGTGGTCACATTACTAGGAAAATATTAGGAAACCAATGCTGAATAGGAAGCCTTAAAATTCTCAAGTGCTGAACTTAATAAAATAAGTGAAGACAAAAAGCAACAACTGAACTCCATTCAACACATTTATTTATTACTTAATCGGTTTCCACATTTTCTTCAAGTGCACATATTTTTAGTTGTTCACCTAACATGAATGTACTTAACACTTAGTGTTAAAGGGGGGGTGAAACACTCAGTTTCAGTCAATCTTGAGTACCTATAGAGTAGTATTGCATCCTTCATATCTCCGAAAAGTCTTTAGTTTTATTATATTTATAAAAGAAATATGGACTGTACCGAGTCTTTCCGGAAAAAAACAAGCGCCTGGAGGCGTATCGATTGGGCCGAGCTAAAGAATGACGAGCACGTAAAGTGATGACGTCCTCAAGCGTGGAGGAACCCCATAGCTATCGAGCTCAGCTAATAGATATATGATCCGCGCTGAAATAAATTGAACAGGAGAAACAGCAACATCAGGACGTCCGTCTCTGTGGTATGTACTGTATTAATGGCCTGTCAACATTTGTGTGTCTTTACTCGCAGTTTATGAGGACATGATTCGGTTTATGGACTATTGTATGCGACTAAACCTTAGCAGTAGCAAGCAAAACGGTTTTGCACGTCAGACTAGTGTAACGTTATACCTAGAACAGCAATGGAGTAACCGTTAGCGCATTTGAATGACGAAGCACGCGATCGTGTCGTTTACTGATGTTGACTCACGATAGCCAACAGCACAGACATTTGAAGCAGTTTTACTCACCGTCTGCTTCCAAAGCAGGACCGAACCTTTATCGCTGGGACCGCTCCGTCAAAAACACACTTCTTTGGTATGATTTGGTGAAGTCCTGACAGCAGTGACTTGCTGTACTGAAGCGTTGAAGTCGCTTGATGTCACAGATAGGAATAAAGTGGAGCGCGGCGCGGAGTGTTTATGGGCGTGCATTTCCTCTCTCGCTCTAGTCACACGCGCACGCACCCTACCGGGAGAAGAGCCCATACGGCCCAGTAACGTCAAGCCGAGCCATACTCGAAAAAAACTCTTCGAAACTTGTGAGAAACCGGAAGGAGTATGTTTGACACAGAAATACTCCATCAAACGTCCAACATTAGTTTTTGAAACTTTGTCTATGTTTAGGATGGGAATCCAAGTCTTTAACAGTGTAAAAAGCTCAGTATGCATGAAACCGCACCCCCCCCCCCCTTAAGAATTTAGCACCTATACTTGCATCAAGTTGTTCTTACTTCACCATTGAAACCATTGAAGTTGCCATAATTCTATCTGTGAGCTGAGAAAGTGTAATCCCAGAAAGCATTGCAGCACAAATAAATTAATCACAGGGCAATCATAAAAGTAACGTTTTATTATTTTTGGCTTTATTTTACCATTTTATTTGCTGTCTTTTGTCAGTATAACCCAAATAATGACAGCAAATGAACTTGTAATGGTCTTATAAAGTGTAAAAAATAATGTTACCATTAATGTTGTGTTTTGCATGCTGAATGTTGAAGTCTGTGTTTGACTCAACCATGGTCAGTTGTTGGATATTGTCACAAATATAGAGGCATTATATCAACAATTAAAAGTTTGTCATAAGTGTTAGCAATAAAATGTTAAAAGATCATTAATTGCCATTACATTTTGGATGTATTTATGCGTGTGTGTGTGTGTGTGTATATGTATATATGAGTGCAGGGCAACGATTCAAATGTTTAATCGTGAATTATCGCATGATTTTCCGCGATTAACCGCAGTATGCGCAAAATTCAATAATGAATACAAAAGTGCTGCTAAATGAACAAAAGTGCAATAACATATAGTTTGCAAACACTTTAAACAAATAAAGTGCTTTTTACAGCAGTTAAAAGTTGGTAACAGTTACAGTATTTCTCGTTAATATCAACTTAAACATTAATTTAATCAAATTAAATTAAATTGGTGGTATACATCTATTGATTCTGTAGTTATATTCTCATCAGTGTTCTGTCAGCTTTTACATAGGCCGACTTAAATCTGCATATTTGTGATATTCACCCCAGGGCGTTATTTAATTTTATAAAGGCCATTTTTTAAAAATCGTATTAAATGTATGCATCATCTTTCATGTTAAATTCTTTCATTTGATTAATAAATTCAGTTATAATAGAAAAACACTTGGAACACGTGGAATGTATACGCCAAAACTCATTTTGGCGTGCATATGATACGCTGTTTTTCGCGTGCATATGATACGCACTTTATGGCGTATATGACACGCGCTTTGGTAGGTTTAGGGTGGTGGGGTAGGGGGTTCGTTTGTATAATACGCCCTTTCAATATAATAATAAACTACGTTAATGCGCGATAAAATAATTGTCGCCGTTAATTAATTAATGCGTTAACGCGATAATAATGCGATAACTTGGCCAGCCCATATATATATATAGTGTGTGTATATGTATAATATATAGCTTCCCTTCCTTTGAAATCAGATTTTGTGTTGCATTGCTGCATCAATAGAAAGAGACTTAAAGTAATATTAGTTAAGTCCCAAATGCACAACCAAAGGGAACACTCTATGGTGAGAAATTTTAGGAAATATACATACATTTATGAAGTCAGCTTATGTGATGCTATCCCATATTTTCAATAACATTCAAGATTACTGGAAAATGAGTGAATGCAACTAAGAACAATGGAAATTAGTGAAAATTCTATTTAGAATTGCCCCGCCTCAACCTTTTGCCCATCCACCATGTTTTTTTGTGTGTTTTTTTGTTTTTGGCAAAATGGTACTCAAACCAGTCAATTAATGTTTACTTGGCATTTCTGAGTAACAAATGCATTAGCATGCAAATAGTTCAGATTACAATTTTTTTTTTAAGTAAGTTCAACAAATTATTGGACATTAAGTAAAGTTAATTAAAAAGTCTAAGAACAACTATTGGATTTTGCAGTGCAAAAATTTAATTTAATGAATCACCCTTCATGTCATTCCAAACCTGTAAGACTTTCGTTCATCTTTGTAATACAAATACAAATTATTATTATTATTTTCATTTTATTTTTTTTATCTGAGAGCTTTCTGTTTCTCCATTGACAGCCTACGCAACTATACCACTTTCAAGCCCCACAAAGGATTATACCATGTTATCTTATACCTTATACGATGTTAAAGGGATCCCATGGTGTTGAGACTTGTATGGCTTAATATAACATAAATGATGTCTCTTACTGAATTATGTGGTAGAAAACCCATGAAAGATCTACGTTATTTAAAAAATCGATTTTATATTTGGACCATGGGCGGCGCCATTTTGTTTGCGTTCTAGGTTGATGACGTAGAGTGGTTGAACTCCTCAATCAGCTGGCGTTACCCGTTGCTATTTTTACCACAACGCAACTCGAAAATTGTTTCAGAGTTAAACAAAACAAATTAATTGCTTTGTAATTGTACTTAAAACACACTCAAACATACATGTGTACACAAACTCACCTACACAAGTCACAAACAGATCGGCGGGCGCGCACACACCTAGGTCAGCGACAGACTGCTCTGTCTCAATTGCATGCATCATCACCAAAACATCCTGCCTCTCTTCCTCACGTTACTTTATCCCATCGTCCTACCTAGATATTTCCCTCTGCTGGTCACATTAGGCATTATAGTTAATCTACTATCAACAGTCTATCTAGGATATCAACACAGGGAATAGATTGAGGGTTATGTATGCGCGCACGCAGAATATTTTAAAGATCTGAGTCATCGCACCAGAGACAGGTTTATTGAGGATGAATAAAATTCAGGGGAGACCCCAACTGACACGTGCTCAGCAGACACTCCAGTGATCTGCTGGTCATGTCTGGGCGCAGGCTCACCATCCGAACCGGACACGGCCTGTATGCGGCCGACTGCAGTAAACCTCGGGATAAACAGAGAGACTAACATTAGCGTAGATGCCATTCTTTTTACGATGTAACGAGTACATCAGGTGTTATGGGATGTATTCCTGGTTCCAGCTGATCTAGTTAATGCAGCCTAACAATCAGTCAATTGATTAATGCAAGTTAAAAATATTCTATGTATAGGCCATAGTAGAGTTTTTAGTCTAGATTTAAACTGACAGAGTGTGTCTGCTTCCCAAACAATGCTAGGAAGACTGTTCCAGAGTTTGTGTTAAATAGGAAAAGGATTGACTGCCTGCAGTTGATTTTGATATTAGGTTTAATCAACTGGCCAGAGTTTTGAGACCGCAATAGACGTGATGGAGTATAATGTGTTTGAGCTCACTTAAGTACTGGCAGCTAAACCATTTAGTGCTTTGTAAGTAATAAGTAAGATTTTAAAATGTATGCGATGTTTAATAGGGAGCTAGTGCAGTGATGACCAAATTGGGCTAATATGATCATACTTCCTAGTTCTTATAAGAACTCGAGCTGCTGCGTTTTGGACCAGCTGGTGTTTGTTTATTAAGCAAGCAGGGCAACCACCCAGTACACTGTAAAAAAATATTTAGAAAAAAAGTTACCGGTTGCCTTAAAATTGAGTTCATTGAAATTAAAATTTTGAGTTGATACAATGAACATTTTTTGAGATTGGACAACCTTTATTAAAATATTATTTAATTATTATTTATTTGTTAACATATTGTGTAATTGTGTGTGTTTTATTTCTGATGATGCAGTGAAACATGCCAAATAGTGCTATTTCATGATTTATCCATTTTTTTATGTGGTTTAGATACAATAATATTTTGAGTTTCTATTTATTAAACAAATTTCCTCATTGTATCAACTGAAATTTTTAATTTCAATAAACTCAACATTTTAAGGCAACCAGGTTACTTACTTTTTTTTAAGTTAAACCAACAAAAACCAACAATTTTCTTTTACAATGTAGGGAATTACAATAATCTAGCCTTGAGCTCATGAACGCATGAGTGTTTTTTTTTTTCTTTCTTTTTTCCCCCCAATAATATATATTTTTTTATATATCAGCTATGCATTCCGTTAATCTTGTGAATTGGTAAATTTCTTCCGGACGTGAAGAAATATAGAGCTGAGTATCATCAGCATAACAATGAAAACTAACGCCATGCTTCCTAATGATATCTCCCAGTGGTAGCATATACAGGGTGAAGAGCAGCGGTCTTAACACTGAGCCTTGCGGTACTCCATACTGAACTTGTGATCGGTGTGACATCTCTTCATTTACTCCTACAAACTGATAACAGTCAGATAAGTACGATTTAAACCATGCCAATGCAATTCAACTAATGGCAACATAATTTTCGAGTCTATTAAAAAGAATATTGTGGTCGATAGTATCGAATGTAGCGCTAAGATCTAGTAGCACTAATAGAGAGATACAACACCGATCAGATGATAAGAGTAAATCACTTGTAACTCTGATGAGAGCATTCTCAGTACTATGATATGGTCTAAATCCTGACTGAAAGTCCTCACAGATACCATTTCTTTCGGTAACAATTTACAATACGGGCAAGAATGCAGCAATTCATAATAATGCTCAGATAATGAATTAATGTATTACAAATAGTGAACTAACCCATTTATTATTGATTACTGCATCATCAACTAATGAAGATTCTACATGATTAATAGATTAAGGAATCATTAAATTGTTATTAGTTAAATGTGTCATAATGTATTAATTCCTTAACATATATTTATTAATAATGTAAATTAACGTGCTAATTAGCATAACGGATCAAATCCATGCATTTCAACTTCCTGTTGTTTGCTTTAATTAATAATTAGCTAATGATTTACAAAGGTGTCATTATGACGACTTATTGTGGCACATGACTATTAACTAATTAAGTAATATGTAATTGTGGTTATGAGTTTTGAATTAATTTTGAATTAGTTAATAGTCATGTGCCTCAACAAGTGCGTGCGTGCGTATGTATGTGCATACGTGCGTGTGGGTGTGTGTGTATATATGTATATATATATATATATATATATATATATATATATATATATATATATAAAACACACACACATGCTGGTCATATAATTAGAATATCATAAAAAAAGTTCATTTATTTCACTAACTACATTCAAAAAGTGAAACATGTATATTATATTCATTCATTACACACTGATATATATCAAATGTTTTTTTATTTTAATTTTGATGTTTGAACTGACAACTAAGGAAAATCCAAAATTCAGTATCTCAGAAAATTAGAACTATTACTTCAGACCAATACAAAAAAGGATTTTTAGAAATCTTGGCCAACTGAAAAGTATGAAAATGAAAAGTATGAGCATGCACATTACTCAATACGTAGTAGTCCAAGAACTATTGTGTGATTGGTCAGACATTTAAAGTGGGCGTGGTTAATTTGGAGAGATGATCAGCACCTGCTTTATGAACGTACTGGCAAGAACGAACTTTGTTCTTGTTCTTGCCACCTCGAGAAAACAAACAAATTTCTTTGTTCTTGCAGAGTATGTTCCAAGCTCAAGTCTGTGCGTAGTGGTTCTTGAAGCACTGACTCCAGCTGCAGTCCACTATTTGTGATTCTCCCCCAAATTTCCAGGGTGCGGTTATCCCTATTGTTTGTGCACTTATTTTTACCACATCTTTTCCTTCCCTTTGCCTATCTATTAATGTGCTTGAACACAGAGCTCTGTGAACAGCCAGCCTCTTTTGCAATGACCTTTTGTGTCTTGCCCTCAAGGTGTCAGTGGTCGTCTTTTGGACAACTGAAAATTCCCCATGGTTGTGTAGCCTACAGAACTAGACTGAGACCATTTAAAGGCCTTTTCAGGTGTTTTGAGCTAATTTATTGATTAGTGTGTCACCAGGTGTCTTCACAATATTGAACCTTTTACAATATTCTAATACTAAATTCTGATTGTTGTCAGTTGTTTTTATAATCTAGCCTGGAAATCTAGACGCACCCTAGCAGCAGCAAATTTAATCTGCCCGCGATTGTCGTCTAGCAACTCTCAATACCCTTCTGAGCTGTATTCGCCTAACTCTTGCCGGGCCAATCACATCGTGTATAGAGTCGGTGGGCGGGGCCATAATGACGACGGCAGAGTTGCGTTTGAGTGCTTCTAGTAAAACAGAAAATGGCGAACGGCGGTCTTTCGAATCAGCTCTGACCGCGACTCTGGAAGGCTTGGAGTTTCTCTGAGAAAAGAACAAAGAACGGCACTGAAGTCATTCTTAAAAAGAGAAGATGTGTTCGGAGTTTTGCTGACCGCATCCGACGAATGTTTAATCTATCAACAAGCTCTGTTTCACCTTCGTTGCTCTGGTTGGTTGTAGCGCTATCCTATCGCGTGCAGAGGGAGTTTGAAAAACAACCGTTTATCCCGCCCCTCGGATTGAGCCCTGTCAATGGTGAGTTTCCAGACCAAACATCTTGATGTGGGTCTGGCTTGTCAGGCTAGTTATAATCATCAAAATTAAAAGAAATATAACTTGCAATATA